>NC_045476.1:150583847-150788847 GCF_009650955.1 Corvus moneduloides
TTGGAAAGAAAGTTTATCCTCCTATTTTCAGTATCTGTGATTACAATGTCAGTGAATTTATAGCAGCTCATCCCAGATGAGTAATTCTGAACAATATCATTTTGCCGTTTATTTTGCCTATCACTTTGAGGGAAAGTTGTTACAGGGTTGCAGCCAACACAGACATTTGTTTCTTTCCTTTGAGAGGTAAGGATGAAAAACATGAACAACATAGTGAAGAGAAAAAGAGGAACATGTTGGCATCCTCACTGATTTCCTGGTACGATGGATTCAGCAACAGCCAACAGCAACATCGTCCCACAGGACTGCAGGAGTGGCCTGCCCCTCTGTGCCTTCCATCAGGTAGGTGCTCAAATGTTGCACAGAATTAGATCATATGAACAACTAACCAGACATCCACTGTCAATTTATACAGCTGGAACATAAATGCCAACACCTGCTCTCTTACTCTGGCAGCCAGAAAAATGTCCCAGCTAAACCTGTGGTCACCACTCTTTCCAGAGCCCCCTACCTATTCTCCCTATCCTCTTCATGATAGCTGATGCCTACACTTCTGTAACTCGTTTTAAAACAGCAGAGCAGTCATGGATTGTAGAGAGCACTTTACAGAAATAGCTGAATTAAAAAAAAACAAACAACCCTTTCCACTTCATATATTGTCATGTAGGTAAAACCCCAAAGTAGCGCAGGAGCACTGGGATGGCCCAACTTGTTGGGACTGTTGTCTTCCACGGACAGTATTTCGGTCCACGGGGGGGTCAGAACTGTTTTTCAGGCACAGGCATTAATTTCTGACCAGTAAGGCTTGTAATAAACTGAAATATATGTAACAATCATCCTCCGGTAACATATATGTCAGATTTCTGTTATTCCCAGCCTCAGTTAAGGAAGAAAACCGCTTAGTTCCAAGTGAGAAGATCAGAGCAACATTTGTTGTTCACTTTTTACATAGAAAGAAATAATAGGATTTCCCAGCAAGAAATACATAAATCTCCAGCTGAAACTAGTATGAAAATGGATTCAGCTATCTTTCCCAAAAACATAAGGATGGTTAAACCATCCAAGGACCTTGGAAATTTATCATCTGACTTCAACCTCAACCTTTCAGCGCAATCTCAAAAGAAAATCAAGACAGGCAACAAGAAACAATCACTTTCATCACCTGAATCCCATTCTTTTTGATCCATATGCTCTGTGGTTTTCACTGCCTGAAAACACCTATTATGAAAGATCTACAAGGAGACAGAGACAACTGCAATGTTAGTGTTCTTCTAAATGTTAGTCTTACAATAAGAAGAAAGAAAAATGGGTGTCAGAGACAAAAAAAGATCACCTATTCCTTTCCATGTCTAAGGCCCAGAAAAAGAACTACATGATGTTCTTAAATTCAAGAAAGTAAGCCATTGAAAGTAAAATACATAAAAAACCCAGTAAGAAATAAAGTTGGATAGTGAAATCCAAATATAGGAGGTGACAGAAGTAATTACGTTGCTCTATATAGCTTATATAGGACAAATATTTAAATAGATCTCAAATGCAGAAAGCATTGTCTACATTAAGGCCATTTTAACAGATTAGATTACTTTGGTATATTTCTTACTTCTTTTTTACTTTACAATCTAAGTTATATGAAGATATTTTGAAAATAAAAAATGAGTGACAAACACTTCGGACAAGTTGATGTTTTCAGATGTTTGCTCCCTTTTTTTAAACATGATCAATTAAAAGTGAATGCACCAAAAATTCACTCTGCAATTTCAAGTCTTTTGAAAACTGGCATGTGAAGAGAATAAATGCTGTTGCCATTACATCAATGTCTCTGCACAAAATTTTCCCACCATTATCTTGAAAGCTCTAAATGACTGTCTTTGGGAAAACAGAGGAGAGGTATTTTTAAATGCAGTAAAGGGACAGGAGTTTTAAACACTCATTTAAAGCATGTACATGATAAATACTGTGGATTCAAATGAGCATGCAGAGCTTCCCACTGTATGTACATGTGACAAACCGAACCTGCTTGTTGTACTCCTTTGACTTAAGGAGCCTCCAAAGAACTGGGTAAGATATGAGAGGAGGCCATTCCCCTACCCTTTGGCATTCTGTATCTACACAAAGGGCAAAGCAGCCAACGTCTGTTATATATTACTCTGAAAATATCCCACAAACAGTACATAAAAGCCCCATATTTTGGTCAAATCTATTCTAGATACATACATGCAAGTACAGAATTAGACCAGTGGAAATTAACTAAAGAGTTACAGATGGCCCTGTATATAAAGCAGTACAATATAAGAGAGACCATCTGGAAGTATGTTTTCTCCTTAACTGATTTTTTTTTTTTTTTTAAACCAAAAAAACAACCTCCTTTCTACTTTTCCTTTTCTAGCTGCAAGTTTTCACTGTGCAATGAAATTGTGCTTGTTTTAGTTTCCAAAAAAATGATGACTTGATTTATACACCTGCCAAGCTGGGAATCTGAAGTAGAGGTGCAGGCTAAATATTGAGGAAGCCATTGTTTTAAGCATCAAAATTACATGGTGATGCTTGGGATGCATTTAGGGAGTAGAGTTACAGAGTGAATCCTTACTGATTTTTAGTTACAGAAAAAAGATACATATTTAACAAAGAACTTGTTCAGAAAACAAGTAGATATTCTTTGAGTGAGGTGCATGCAATTGTTGTTGCTGTCTTCAATTGGAACAACATTTTAATGTGAGCATCAACCCCGCTTGTAAAAAAACCATGTTGGCATCTACCCCGTCTTGCTACAATTGCACGGCATTTGTGCTACCAGAGTCAGGAAAGGAATCGTGGGATCGAACACAAATAGTGAAACACTTTTATACTGCCGCACTCAGAGCAAAATGTCACCTGCGGAGGTGTAGCAGGATAAAAAATTAGGTACTGGCTAGTGAGGAGGTACCGAGCCTCCTGAGACTGTCAGCCTTGCTTCAAGTACCACATTTGGTGAGTTCTACCATTTTTCACATGGATTAAGGGTCTTCAGGTATATGATATTTTCAACTAACAGTAAAAAATATTTAATTAGCTTTCATTTTCAGAGGAATGCCTTGCAATGAAACATTAGAGTATATTTTTCCTATCCTGAAGTATGGGAATAAGTCCCTTTAGCATAAATGTCCCATTAGCAACATTATATGCAGTATGGTTTAGATTATATTCCCAGGCTAATATGTTACGGCACTGGACAAATAAAACCAAAACAAATTATATCCATCTTTCCATAAATTCCATTATAGTTTAATTGTAAGATTTTTTCCCTTCTTTCTTTTTTTTTCTTTAATTTGACATTTTTTAATATCCAAATCGCTTACATGTGCTCTTTCCCCTCTTGCTTCTCCTCTGCTTTCCCTCTGAGTCAACAGAGGCTGGCAATTTGTCATTATGATAGATGAAAATGGGGATCAACTCAATGAGATATAATTTTTTTGAGTTAGTTAATGTATTAGTCCACAATTAACAGTATTACATACATAACACCAAAATTATATACTGCATTTTCCTTATGTGCTTCTGCATTACACTTATGCTCACATTTTTCCATCACACATAATATGGAGCAAAGCTATAGTGTGTTCCTCTGTATTAACAAATCAGGGGGTTTACCTCATGTGGGACAAACACAGTAGCATTAACAGCATCACTTGTTGTTTGTGAGACATACGCACTGCTACTGTATCAGGTCAAGTGCTCTGTAACCTGCTTATCAGCAGTTAACACTAGATACAGTTTAAGAGAACAATTCAAAAATGGTTTTGATTGATCGCAACCAACTGGCAGTGTAATTGCACTCAAGCCATTACGAATCCAATTGAACCCTGATCAAGTACTTCATTACTCCTGCTCTTTTCACAAGGGCACACCATCCCAAGAAATATTTTCTATATTATAAAAGGTTAGGTTTGAAAAATTAGCATTACAAATGTCACATTTACTTCCAGCTGGAAATGTGCAACAATGTGTGACAATACTGAATAAAATGTTGAAACATGTTTTCCTTTTGTTTTACTTTACTCATTTTTGTAATACAACACTGGTTACTGGAAAATGCCTTACAGCTTTATTCAAAACACATGTTCAAAGATCTGAATGAAAAAAAGCTTTGACTCTCTCTGGAACATCTTACCAATATATCATTTGTGTGCTTCAAATTTTTTTTTTACTGTCAAGAATACTTTTATGTCTTTAAGATTTATTTAAACTAGTTTATTATACAATGAAGCTTGTCAGATCATAAGAACAAAGTCAAACAATGTGTTCTATATCAAAGTATAACATTTAACATATAGATTTAAGTATACGTATCAAGTACAATGCAATCAAGCAGGGTTTAATCTGAAAATGCAAATGGTTCAGATTATTAAAGACACATCTGTCCTTTGAAGCATAATTTAGGCTGTTTATCAAAAAGCTGTGTGTAATGACATTATTCCCTCCCATTAAACATATTTTAGCCATGGATTTCTCAGTTTGAAAACCTTTAGGTTTAACCCCAGGGCCAAAATTTCATAGCCTAAACCACTAACTAAAATATAAACACAAACATAAATTTCAGAATGTATATAATCACTTCTAGTCTACAAACTATTATGGTAGGACAGTGATTTTGATTACATTAATCTCATGGTGATAACAGAGCTGAATAAACTATCAAGTATTAAATTGAGTTTCTGTATTTCTTTTTTCTCTATTTGTAAATACACATTGCTTCACCATATCCTGCTACCGTGCAGGAGCCTGTATGAGACAAATAAAAAAGATGGGACTCTGCCTTCTTCTGCTTTGAACAACAGTGTCAATTTTAAACATACACTCCTTATTCTTTAAGTGGTGAACACTCATAAAATGTAGAACATATTTAATAACAATATATATGTAAAAATTACCTCCCTCATTTTTAAAGACTACGGTAAAGATCTGAGTCATTTGCAAATTAAATATTTCTGGTATTGATAAAGTTACATACAAATTCTTGCAAACATCAACAAGTGATTGTCTCAGCTGTAAACAGCATATACCTGCAGATTTAAACTCTAAATTATAAACAGAACCTGCCATGCAAGCAGTCCATTAATCCTATTTTAAATGCATGGAAAATACTTAACAATGGGGATCTATACTGCTGTATTACCACGTGCAGATCTAGCAACTGTGCATACAGAGTAGCAATAACTGTCATTACATGCAACACTACAAGCAAAACATTTGTGCTTTAAGACACATTAAAAATGCCTTCTTCTGCACAAAAGAAGGAGCTTTTATGAGTTCCTGGAAATCTGAGTGTTATATTTAGTTCTTGTGAGTCTAGTAAAATGCAACATGTGACACAATCAACACTTATTAAAGCAGTTTCAAAAGCTAAAATATTGCAATGGCTACATAGTTGAAAAACATCAACTTCTTTAATATACTTGATTTTGAAAGTCACAGGTCACACATTAAAACGTTTGTTTACTCTGTATTTAAGAAACAGGCACTCAGATGCTCACCTGTCAGTACTTTTGAAAAGAGAGATTCTTCTTTGCCCTTTGATTTTTTTGGATCTAGTCTCACAATAATTTATATATTTACATCAAATATCCACAGGGCACACAAACATGTAAAAAACTGAAAGATGTTAATTTATTTACGATTTATCCTCTTTCCCCAGCCCCATACAGAAAATTGCTGTTCCCTGTAACAAAATGCTGAGATGAGCATTTGCTGTTCAGAGGCCAGGATTCCTATTCAGGAGAAAGCTCCTCATCTTTCTAGAAATATTTCTTTATTTTAGAGGGAGAGACCAGTTCGGAAGAGGACTAAAAGAAGTGCTAAAAAAGCATTACCTCATCATATCCTAACTTGGTTGGCTGTTTTCAAATGTATATGTAGTCCCACTAAGCAAACAGAATAACTTTTAGAACAGACAGCTAATTCTTTTTCACAACGCAGACATTGTTTGATGGAATTTACACACCATGGGTAGCTTGTTAGATAAATAATAGAAAAACAAGTACAGTATTACTGTGTCTATTTAGAATACTATTTTGGGATGCTGGAAGCGATAACCAAGATTCAGGTGTTTTTACAATATTGTATTAAAAAATACAACTACCCCAAACTATCCCATCTAAAATGAGACATGTTCCAAATGACAAGAAAAATGAAGAGCACAAGAAGCAGTATAGCTACAGCAAACCATGGCCTTAAGGCCAATGGTCTTCATATGCATTACTGAAAACTAAGTAAGGTTCACAGCAGCCTCAGAGGTTAACAAATCAGGCTCTGGTGGGCCAAAAAAGTAAGAGAGACAACATTTTTTTAACTGTTTGTGTTGGTTGCATGATAATAAACTGTTCCACATGAAGATAATAAATGTTACCCCAGTGGCAGATACAGAGACGACTGTATTTGTTGGGACAAAGGGAGTTTGAGTCTGGTGGAGGAGGACAGAAAGACTAATGTAATAATCCTTCCCCATGATTTCCTTGATTTTTTAGGCTTAGATCTCATCCTGAATGTCTTTTAAAACTAATTTATGCATAAAATTCTTGCTTTTTAATTCTAATCAAGTTTAAGTATCTGCATGCTGAAATCAGAAGCAATTGTATTCTCCACAACATTTCTCCAAACATAAAGCATTTGGTCCAAAT
The DNA here is from genome assembly GCF_009650955.1 of Corvus moneduloides. Taxonomy (NCBI): domain Eukaryota; kingdom Metazoa; phylum Chordata; class Aves; order Passeriformes; family Corvidae; genus Corvus; species Corvus moneduloides. Next base: position 150,590,501 of record NC_045476.1, read on the forward strand.
CCAAAGTAGGCTTTAGGTATCTAAAACAGGATTTAGTTTGTCCTGGGGTGCCTGAATCCAAAACTGCGAGCTACATTAGCCATGCTTAGCAGCCATTAACCCTGAAAACAGCTCTGGTTTTCACCTGAAACCTTCTCAGCCACATGACGTTCTCCCCCTAGTCAGTAGAGCTCCCTGTGCCTCAAGAACTCCCTGTCTGTTTCCTACATAAGCTCAGCAGGAACCTGGAAAATAGGCAAAATACACTGAAATGTCTCTTAAGAAAATAATCAGAACAGTAAGTGCAGAAAAACTTCAGAGCAACTGGGAACACATTCACTTGGAAACATACATGGAAGTACTTTCCTCTAGCCTAGGTGGTACACCTGCACAAAAAAATGAGGTAGATTCCAGATCTTTAACCAGAGACAAGCTTTGTTGAAGCAAAGGCCATTTTTCAGTAATGAATTCAAAAATCAAGGGACAGAAGAAGAAAGGAAGAGCCTGACTCTGGAGCTTGGCATCTGGTTCAAGAGTGCTACTTCTTTGGGTTTGCTCCAGGAGCTACTTCTGTCTAACAACTGCTTTAACCAGCCATGTTAAGCAGAAACTGTTATCCTCATTTCCCAGATGTATAGCTGGGCTCTTCTTTTTGTGCCACACACATTAAAGAAACTGTTTAAAATAGTGGTCCCTAGGCTATGCTTCCTAGATGTCACTAATAACCTCTCTCTCTTTCAATCACCTCCCTTTAAGCAGTCTTCTGCTGTCTCCTTTTGAGCCAGAAAATCTCTTTTAATTACTCATAGTAATTCCCAGAGAAAATCTACAACTTGCTTCAATAGTTCAAATGGTATCCAAATCAAATGTAAGATCAATATTTGAAGACATAATGGATTTTATTGTGCCTGCATGTAATTACCATGCACAGTTAGCAGTTCAGTGAGTGCCCTCCTGTGTTGACAAGGACCTCATCTTCACTTCAAGAACAGAGAAAGGTTACTCAAGCTCTGAAACTGAGCATTACCAGCACCCAGAAAACCAACCCAAAATATCTCTTGGATATCAACAGACTTACTTCCACTCAAATTCCCAGATCGCACATACTCTTCTCAGTCTTTTGAAGTCACTAAATTCAACAACTGAAGTTTACTAAGATGACACTCACATAAATGGCATACCACAAATGAGAATAAACAATTAATGATGTAATTTGTTTAGCCTTTCATCAATTATGGTCAGGCATAAATTGAGGACAGAAAGGAGAAGCTGGTTTTACAGCAAGCAGATTTCTGGAACACTATTTCCACAAGAATAGTAGCAGGGGGGAAAGAAAAAAAATTCTATGCATTTTAAAATAGAACGTGATCTAATTCTTAAAAGGACAATGTAACATCCTATGATTGCATAGTACTGAAGCAAGTGATCTACAAGGTCTCTTCTTCAGTGTTGCTCCTGCTCTAGGTCCAGACAAACAAGCTGTACAGAAAAATTTCTCTCTTCTCTTCTCCAAAGAACACCTAACTTGATTATAATTTTGCAGTAGATCTTAGACCTTCTGGAAAGCTGTCAGCAGCTTCATTACTCAGAAAGGTACAGATAAATAGAAGCTGAATTACAGATGCTGTTGTACTGTAACACCGTACTCAGCTTCCTGGTGAAATACATGGCTTTGTTACACTGAAGAATCCTATATGAGAAAACCATAGTCATTTTAATATAAAAAATGAGCCGAAAAGCCAATCTGGACAAAAATCTAATTGCCAAGACGCGGCTGTCTGCAGCAGCCCAAGTTTCTCTCTCGCAGTTGCGTAACAGGCTTGTTGGGTTGCAGTATTCTTGGCAGTCTGAGCAGGAACAGAGACTGTTCAAGTTACACAACTGCAATGTCATTAGTGGCTTCTTAGGAGTGTGCCCAGAGCTGCCCAAGTAAGTCAGCATTACACTAAAACATAAGCTGCTAGTTGCAATCTCCCTGTTGTGCACATAAGTCAGACTACCACTGGTTCTCATGCACCACATCCTGGCGAGCGGCAGGAGCACTGCCCAGACTGCCCTGTGCTCTGTGCCTGCCCACTTGCTGGCTTCTTCCAAGAGCTGAAAGCCTGAAAGCTCATTCATTTTTATTTTTCATTTTTATGAAGGTCAAGGTCTTTATTCAAATGCCATTTACGCCTTTTCACTGAGCAACTCCTTCTCTGATCTGTGCTGAGTATTTCCATCCATTACTGACTTTTAAGTGAAATCTCTGCCTTTGTTACTATGCTTACTTTCCCATTTTCTGCATATTCTTTTGATCTAGTGATCAGCTTTACTGATCATACCCATTTACCTAAAAAATTTCACCTACTCACTCAGCTTATAGCATGCTCAACCCACTTTCTCAAACACTCACTCTGACATCAGAAGCACTATCAAGTATGAATTTCCTGTGCAAGGAGACGCTATTCTTTAAAGCACTCAATAGTAGTAACACTAGTATGTAAAACCATGAACTGCTATTTGCAGTCCTGTTTCAGTATAATTTTATTTTTTGGGGTTTTTCTAATACAGCATCATTCTTTTCTTGCACTGCAATAGGATGTGTAGGAGGTATAACAACACCTCATGGTCAACTCAAGCTTGTATTTTTAAAATGCTCAACTGCTATGTAAACTAAAATATTAACTGCAGCCCCCAGTTACGACTCTAGTGGTTTTGGTACTGCCCAAAACACATCACAGAACTCAACTAAAAGTCTTCCTTGGTTGTTACTTTTCCCTTGTTTTCTTTTTTAATGGTAGTAGATCACCCTTAAGGAGGAATTACATAATATAGGAGATCAAAATATCAAATTATATTTAATAATGCAATATGAAAAGTAATCTTGACTTTTTTCAAAAAAAGTCATGTCATACTTTTGTCTCAGCATGTGCCCTTTAACATATCTAAGGGTCTTAATAGCCTCAGGACAGGATTTTTTCTGTTTACTTTAGTCATGGTTATACAGTATTAAAGAAAAATAGAAGGTGTCTAAGATTTGAAGAACACAGAGATGACAAGTGAAGCTAAACATGTAGCACTGGTACGAGCATCTGTGAGATGTCTAACATTCCTACTGCCAGAACATGAGCTCCCTTTCTGACTTGTCTCCTTGCCGCATAAAGCTGCAATGTCTGAATTCATCTCAAGTTTTGGACTTAAGACTACCCTTTCCCATTTTTCTGAAAACTAGTAACTTAGAAATATTCTAAACCCATCAAGCAACATTTTGATCAAATGGGTGAGATTTTCCAAAAGAGAACTTTGAAGTGTCCAGTCTCATTGAATCATTTTTTGGCAGCAGGGGTTGCCCCATTTGGAAAGCCAGTCCGTTTCACAGCGTCTTGAAGAACCACCCCAAACGGAATGCACTTGCAACACCAAGGCTTAATATTTACTTTTTAAGTTTTTAAATTTTCTTTTCTTTTCCCTCCTGATTATTTAGTCAGAACCCCCCTAGCAAATCAAATGCTTTCACAAAGCAAATGCTCCTGTTATGTCAGTAAAAACCTGCATTCTAGAAAAAGAGGGTACAAGGCATTTCACTTTGACATTTGTGGTTCCTGAAATCACTGACATAAGGGAAAATATTTTCACTTAAAGTAGTCAAAATGGTAACTGACCTTTCACTTAAGCTGACCAAACGTATTATGTGCCACTCAGTCACTGGGATCTATCATTCTTAATTAGCATCTACACAATAAAATAGCTCAGCTCAGAAGTGTATTAATTACTGTTTTATGACTCTGCTTCCTATTCTCCTGGCTGTACAGTATGAACCATAAAATGCTGGGGCCTTTCCAGCACAAAGGGGCAGTATGTGTTATGTGTGATTCATGAAAGTTTCATTAATATTTAAGTTCATGTGGTTTTGAGGAGCAGAGGGGAATGAGCTGTTTCTTCTTACTTCACGCCCAGAGGATTTAGCTCAATTTTCAGGGTAGTACAAATTGCACAGTGTGATAGGACAGAAAATCTGCTTTGTATATATCCTTTCTTTCACACTGCAATCCATGAATCAAAATAAAACCACAAAAAATATGTCAATTCAGGCAGCTCTCTTCAAAATTCTGTGTACTGATACAGAAATATAATGGAGAAGAAATCAAAGAAAACATCATTCCTTTGAACCACCAGCCTTGGACAGAGGAGAAGAATCATCTACCATATTCTTCGTATTTAAATTACTGTGGGTTTTTTCCCTTTTTTAATTATGTTGCAGTTCAAAGGACAGAGTGATAATAAACCGTCATTTGCTAAAATACTTCTCATGATGTGTCATTTGAGACCATGTACATCACACCTAAAGTTTAGAAATATAATCTATCTGAATGAACTGGCTGCAAGCTGAAACTAGAAAGAAGGATTCATTAGTCTTTTATTTCAGAGACCTGTCTGGGGCAAAGTGCATGACTACAGCTCAAAGGAAAAACAAAAAGCAGCAGAAAGATGAAATACTGAAAGATTAAAAAAACCCAAAAACTTGCTTAGCACCAAGAAGATCTATATACAAACTTGTAACCAGAAAATATAAGATTTTTCTGTACAAGTTACTTGGCCTTGAACACATGTTCAACACCAGGCTGGATAAGGCTTTGAGCAACCTGTTCTGGTGGGACCCTGCCCATGGCAGGGTGGTTGGGACTAGATGACCTTTGAGGTCCATTCCAACCCCTTAACATTTGATGATTCTATGATTTTAATGCATGCATAAAGATTTTTAACTTAAAGAAACCAGAGTAATGGGACTGTCCATTTTCAGTCCTGCTCTGCAGCTCTGGCTGCCAGAGCAGATCCCGCTGCACACACAGCCTTGTTTCCAGGGAGGAAAACCTGTCGGCACCAATAGGCAGACTGCGCTGTGAGCAAGTGCAGAATGTGCAGGAGAGACTCACATCCCTGAGATCAGAGGAGACCTCAGCTTTAAGTTTTCAGTGAAGAGAGAAAGGATCAAGTACCTTTACCAGCTCTCTGCTTCACATGCTGCTTTCTTACTGAGAACTCATCTTTTTTGCAGAAGATATCAAAGGATCACAGAAATCACAGAATTTTTTAGGTTGAAAAAGACCTATAAGATCCTCAAGGCCAGCCGTTAACGCAGCAGAGAGTATCAACGGTCTAATCAATAGATTTGAATTGGCAAATATTTGGCCTTATGATTATGTAGCAGCTGTACCTGTAGGGAGAATAAAGATTCAGAATTTGACACAGTTAGATGGTCACCTTGATAATGACGTTAAGTCAATTGAAATAAAGTGGATACCTTTTATGTCAGTCCTGGATTATTTTTAGCATTATCTCAGTAAAGCACTGATGACAGCATTAACCTGCTAATATGCAGTAAGATAAGATTCATCTGTCTTGGAGCCAAGAAAATTTAGTCTTGTAATATGGAACAGTAGGTTATGCAAGGAACTGGGGGGGCTGCCATCTCCTGAGATGAGAAATCACAGGAAAAAAATCAAAAGTCAGTTGCACCTTTCCTGCAGTCTGGAGGGAGAAGAGAAACTGAGAGAAATACTGATGCTGATTTTAGTGAGACTAAGATTTCATTGTTCATTTTTGGAAATGTCAAAGATGCATCAAATTTATGGCTGAAAAGGATTAGATTTCAAGTCATTGCTGCTGGATGGAACCCAGTAATTTGTATTTGGTTAAAACTTGTGCTGGGCTAAAGCAGTCCTGTAAAAAGACACCCCGTTCTGATCTGGATAAACCAAGAGACTCCACTGGCAGTTTCTCAAAGTTGATCTTTTCTAATCTGAATTTATAAGACTTCAGCTTCTAGTCAGGAGTTTTCCCTATGCTTGAAAAAAGATTTTTACTAGGACTTTGCATTTTTTACACAGGAACATCCTATACATGGAAATGAAATCATCTCTGAAGTTTTCTTTTTGCCTATGAGCTAGAAAGACTTAACTGTAAATATCCCCCAAGCATTTGGGGACATGTGGAGTGATGTGATTCATCTTCCCGAGCCACTGTTATATTGACGGAGCCCTTCTTTTCTGGGGATGGCTGAACATCCGGCTGCCCATGGGAAGGGGTGAACGAATTCCTTGATTTGCTTTGTTTGTGCACGCAGATTCTGCTTTACCTCTTAAACTGTCTTTATCTCAATTCACAAGTTCTTTCACTTTTATCCTTCTGATTCTCTCCCCCATCCTGACACAGGAGATGTGGGGAGTGAGCAAGTGGCTGTGTGAGGCCAAGTTGCTGGCTGGGGTTAAACCATGACAGTGCTTTTGGACTTTTTATTAGTATTTGTGCATTTATCTTCTAAGCATTTCTAATCAGCTGTGATTTCCCACTAATGACAACTTTTTTGAGATTTGTCAGTTAAGTAGTTCTGAACTCTGTACATTGCTGATATTTTACAAATGTAAATTTTAATGCAAGTATATAGCAAATCAGTTACCTCTAATAAGTCTAAAAATATTTCCTATAAACATCAAATACACAAGCTGAAATAGTTTTCTTCTGATTTCTATACCTCTGTAAAATACTAACCCTGGTAGGACCTAGCCTTCTTCTTAATGAGACATACAACACACACAATGTTGTTACCTTTGGATCACAGTTCTCCTTAAATAATGTATAGTCAACTGGAAAACCATTCTAATTCATTAAATATGTATAAACATTATTACATCAGTACACAGGATATATGTGTACTGATAAAATAAGCTATTACAAATATATCTATTTTGCAATTAGTTTACTTCTGGTGAGACATGGAGATGAAACTGGGAACTAAAATGACAACTAAGAGGAAAAATGTTTTCCATCATATCTCAGAAGAATTTCTGTAATTTTTCTTTGTTCTGCTACTTAGGGAAATTAAGTTTTTCTTAACACTTGTTGACACTCAGGGCTTCACCCTTCCGAAGTTTTGAAACTTGACTCCTGTTTTGATTTTGAATTTTTTTTTCTTTGCTTACACAATTTTTTTGTCAAAATAGTTCTTTCATCAAGTCCAAACGGTAACACATACTGCACTTTTCAAAAGTTACCTACATGGGCAAATAACATGAAAAAGACACAGTCTTAACAAGAAACAAATCTGAAATGTACTTTATGTTAAAGGGTTGGAGGAATAATCAAATTACCAAATATCTCTTTTGTACTGAATAATTGGCAAAGTATAATCTTGGTAAAGACAGATTGTCTACTCAGCCATACATGTGCATACCTGTTATGTTGTGCTAAACATTAAGAGCTACTTTCCACTTACATGAAGCACAAAACTCTGAGAACAAAGCAGTAAACCCTTTATAGACCAGTTATTTAGAAAAACTGAACATGTTTTCTTCTTCATTTATTGTTCTAAACTTTCAATTAAGGTTACAAATACCTGATCTCAAGAAAGCCACAGAAGTAAATCTGAAATCAAGAACCCTACCAATTCAAAATGGATGAACCAATATATAATAGTCCATCTCCTCTCAAATCAGAAGAAATCAATTGATATGTAAAGAAAGTTCATAGTTCCATGTACAGGTGAAATATGGCTTAGATCAAAAAAGATAGTTCATACAGGTTAAGCTCAAAATAATAGCTGGATGTTTTTATTAAACATTTAACCTCACTGATTAACATTTCTAAAGTATGTCATGGCAATATTCTGCTTAGAATAGAATAACTCATTACTATTGTTATTACTACTATTATAATTTTCCTTTTTAGATCCCTCACTGATATCCTTCAGACAACTATTCATTTTTTCAGTGCATAGGTTGCTGCTGCTGCTCTCATCTGTAGAAATACGCTGGTAAAATAATACAGTAACTTCAACCTTTACCCAAGATACTACAGTCAAGCGTTTACTTGAACTTGGGGCCTGATCCTGTAAACATGTTTAGTACACCAAAGAGAAGAGTTTGCTATTTCAACCACTCCCTCTGATTTCAACATCATGATTTAAGGACTTTGCTTGGTCAACTCAACCCTTTGGGCAGTGTTCTTTATTTTCCACTGCACAAAAATAAGTGACTAGCTATTTCAAATCCCTTACAGCCAAGGGAGGCAACATTAAGGTGAAAGAGAAATTGGCATGAGACTGTTTTGCAGATTTGTATGTGTATTATTTTGGGCAAGACAGCAGTTTCACCTTCCAAAGAGAAATCAGGCATGTCAATAGGTAACTCAGGATCTGTCAAGGAGAAGTTGAAAGGATGAGGTCTGCCACTTTCCATCTCTAGTTAACGTCAGGTTCTGCAGCCTCATTAGTAGGACAGCTGTGACTGTTTTAATAAGACCTAAGGAACTTTCTTCCTTGAAAATGAGTCAGTCAGGAAGACATTGGGCATATCACAAGACTGGTCTTTAAAGATCCATGAGACTGTGAGAATGTACTGGTAGGTTTGCATCCTCCTTTTCCATGTACTCATCTTGTGTGCTTTTAACACAAACACAACAAAACTGGCAGCAGTTACAGTATCAGTTCTTCTATGGTAACATTCCAGCAGAAGCACACGAAATTAAATTTAACTTAGTCTTAAATCTCTCCTACCTCTGGCTTGTGCAAGAAGTGGTAAAATGAAAACCTTCTCCACCAAAAAAAGAACACATCAAAATAATAAATTGAAGTAGCAAGGTAGTATTTAAGATGGCTGTCTAACATAATGCAGCTCATCATAAGCTCCCTCACTACTGAACACTTAGATGTGCCTTTTTGCAGATGGCAGAGATTTCCCTCCACAACAAATCAGCTGTGTGAAGGCAGCAAACACCTCCTTCTTCCTTAGCATGTCCCTCCACAGTCCAAGAAGGAAGGAGGAAATTTTATGTGGGAAAATGTAAATGACTTAAAAAGAGTTCTGATGTGTTGAAGCAGTTGCTTTACAGGACCCAGCTAGCTCTGACCGGGGAGGTTTTGGAAAGAAGTTGAGTTGCCACACTACTCGCATCACCCCAGGCACAGCTTGAAGATGCTCCCTTCATTGGTTAGTGTCCTAGAAAAGGATGAAGCTGCTCCACACCTAGCTACCTTGCTAATCTCCTCTAAGGAAAAATTTCTCTCTAACACCAGATCTAGAGATTAGTTCAATTCTGTGCATGTGAGTGAATATTACTACTGTGTTTTCTGACAGCAACTCCTAGGACACCCTCTGTAGACTCCCCCAAAAACGAATGAGCCCCTGAAAGATTCCATTGTTCTGTAATTCCCACTTAAAGACATAATCCGTATTTTACGCCATAAGTGATTGACACAGAGAGGACTCTTACGCCACAACCTGAAGATTAGAGCTTAAATGCTCCTAGTAATAAAAATGGAGACCAAGGCTGTATTAGCAGAATTATTTCTAAATAAATTCTTTCCAAAGCTTTCTGTCAGCCATTTCAAACACTATTTTGGGGTCACCTATGACTCACATTTCTTTTGCTGTGTCACATGCATAGACCTTCTTTCTGCATTTTTTTCAGCCTTATGTTGCAAGGGCTAATAATCTGGCGAAGACAAGAAACAGTGCAGCAAATGGCACATTACACCTTTTCCAATGAGATTACTTTTAAGTCCTATTGCATGTTTAGGAATTTTTTCCCTAATATTTTAAGCAGATGACAGCCATGGTAAAATAAAATGAATAATAAAAAAAGTTTTGATTTAGAACAAATTCTGATTTGCGACTACAGGATAATTTACAGTGAACACTATGGGAAGCATACCAGGCAGCAGATACTTGAGATCACACCCAGCAGCTCGTCCTGACAGCTGCAAACTAACTTCTGAGTATCCTTACGAACGGCTATCTTATCTGGGAGATGGCAGAGAAAAGATTTAACCACATAAACTATTGATGGCGTCCTTGTGCTGATCCTGTCTCATACCCTCTTACAGTTATCTATACAAGCAGCTCCCCCAGTTGGTAGCTGAAAAGAAAACTATTTGGACACAGCTCATTTCCTCTTTTGATCACCCATATTTTTGTTCATTTAAAAGTCTCTATAGTTGAAGTCTTTTTAAGAGCAATGACTGCTATAAAAGAAATTGATTGCTTCAAAACTCTGACCTAGCCCAAATAACAAAACTGCAGCCACCACAGCAGTTGAATTTCCATCTCGTCCCATGCTAGGAGTGTAAATAGAAGGCTGAAGTGAACATAGAATTTGCATGGTTAGTCTTGGATGCTGTCTGGGACTCCAAGTGGGACCAGAAGACTACAGTAATTTTCAAAAGACTGTTTTACAAGACATGACTTCCCTCTGTGCATGGAAGAGGCAAGTCATCAGGTCATCAGAGCACATCAGAGAAGCTTCACTGACTTCAGTAGACCTGCATCATCCGGTACAATGGGAGAAGAGTCTTGCATCAGGGAGTTATACACAGAGTAACTTGCTGGCTCCTTCAATGGGCCTGAAAACCAAATTGCTTTCTCATAACTTTATGGCAGGATTCACACAATGTTTTGTGCCACTCACTTTACAGAATCTGGAAACTGTTTTACTCACTTTGACTTACATTTCTAATGATTTTGCTAATGACTGGACCTCCCCCCATACACAATGCTCAGGACTTGCTTCAGACCCTTAACACAAACCCTATTGCCTAATAGGGTATTATCAGGACTTACACGATGGGATTAATTTCAAAATTGTATTATTTTTTAAAATGAGGCATTTTCTGGATATGAGAGGTCAGCTGGAGAAATGTAACATGACAGAAAGCCGTTTATTTCAAGCCACAGATGTTTAGCTTTTGCCTTGCTTATATATCATGGAGAACATGACAGGCTTGCTATGTGCAGAGCTAAGATCAGACATGTTCTACAAGCCTTTGTAGTAGAGAACTTAGATTTTGTCAGATGAAAGAGGTCTTGCTGCTTTCAGAAACACAGTAAACCCTGTAAAAATGAGTACCATGCAGTGAATTATTCCTCACAAGGTAAATTTTCATTATTTCTTTCCAAGATAACTCATAAACATTCAAGCCCTCCTAGTCTGTGGAGCTGCCAACTGTGGTGATCTTCCTGTTAAACATCAAATTTTCTCACCTTTCTACCATGATAACTAGAAATTTCACACAGAATTGCCTAGAATTAAAAATAAAAAAAAAAGGCATGAGAGTTGTGTGAAAGGTAGCTTACAACACATCATGCTGTTTTCTTTTGATTTGTTCTCTGACAGACTCTTGAGACAAATGTATGCACCATTTAATAAAAAAGAAACATCACCTGTGACCCATGTTACAAGTCCTATATTCCCATTTACATGAAAAAGACTTGTTCCATGAGAAGGAGATACAGTTAAGAATTTTTTGTTACTTAAACCTAAGAGGTTTTTACTCCACAGTCCACAACTAATCATATAACAAAGGAATTATTTCATTTCTGAGTGAACATTAAAGGATAAATTCTCTGTGGAAGTCAAGTAAAAAAGAAACAAAATATAAAAAGTGGATTGTTCCATAAATATTATGAAAGGTTTTGGATTTATCTGAAAAGTATATATCAATTACCACAAGCTGATGTATCATCTCTCTCACCCACTTTCTTTTTCTGCGTATAATAAATTTCATAACTTTAAAAAGGAAAAAAAAGTGGGTTTTATCACGCAGTGCTTTCGGAATTCCAAAGCAATAACATGAAAGTGCTACTTTTATTTTTTAATAAAGTAAAATTAACTTACATCTGAACATCCTCAGGGCAGTAAGAATATTATTTTTCATCACCACAAACCAATGCAACTGTTTCTCAGTTTTTAAGGACTACCTTTAGATTTTAATATGAAAATCCAATAACTCCTCCTATTTTTAAATACATTACTTACACTGTTTAGTCACATCATGCTGCCAGCATAAAGCATCACTGTTAGATATTGAAACCAAAATAAATTTCATTTACTGTCATATCCACTAACCATTCGTTATCCACTAAGCAGAATTCAAAGATGAATTTAAGAAAATGATGTGACTAATAGAAAAAGAACCATAGTTTTTAAGAGAGATTGCTGTATCTCTAATATATATAGATATATATATATATCTGAGGGGTCCTGGAAAAAAAAAATCTCATTTTAGTCTGGTTAAATAACACACACACTTATTGATACACTGAACTTTTCAGAAAAGAACTGGAATTTTTTTTAAGTGGACTGTGGCTTCTAAGGTGATGACCTGAAAGAAGTAAACCCATGACCCTGGGTACTGCAGATGACTTTCCGTCATCATCATCATCTCAAAAGCTGGTGACTCTTCTTACCTAGTTTCTAACATGGAGAGGGGACAGGGAGAAGAGGAAGACTGACAGTCTGTGCCACAGCAAGAGAGCTGTTATGCACAGGAATTGTCACTGCCTTTCATATTCAAGGTACGCCAGCACACTTTCCAAGTAATGAATTGCTTCTTGTCCACAGGCAAAGTGAAGAACTGGTATGAATCTCTAGTGAGCATGTAGGACACTGAAGTCTGTTTAAGGATTCAGTTTTGCAATTTACAGAACATTTCTAGTGATTTCAAGGAAACATTAAGATGTGTAGATAACTGTGAAGACCATATAAAGACAAGACATATAGAAGAGGCGAGAGTTCCCCACAGCACTATGATTTCTTTAGTACAGCAGCACTGAACCATTTGTATCCTGCCCACCCCACACAGAACAGGCAGCGTCCAACCCAGCAAGATGACAAGCTCTTAATGGCGCAGGTAGCTTTAACTTTCTGTTAAATGTGATAATGCCTGGCTGCTTCATTACAGTCATGCTCATTCAAACTAAAAATGCAGTCTTCTCATATGCTATTCAAGCCTGTGAAGCAGTCTGAGATGTGTTTCTAGCTGTTCCACTGCTTGTATTCATGGCCTTTAGGTGTGCCCATGTCTGTGGCTGTGTAAAACGACTCACCTGATTTCTCATGAACATAGCCTGATTTCAGTGTCTGCCTCCTCCTGATCCCAAGAAGACACTGCCTACATGACACAACTGTTCAGTGCCAGGCAGCCTGTACCAGGTGCACAGGCACAGCATAACTTTCGCTAGCTGCAAAAGAAGAGCACAGCCACCTTCAGAGGAGCTGCTCACACCATGTTTCACTCCATTATATTGGACAGTGAACAATTCATTTCAAATTTTTTATTTTACTTGATGAAGAAAGAAGACACAAAAGTGGGATAGTTGTAAATAAAACATCATCTATTTGAAGAGGTTATGTGGAGATGTAACATCTTCTCTGGCTCCAGTACAGCCAGTTGTAACACTGATAGCACTTACAGTGGGTACAGGATGAGAAGCCAGTGCAGTCAAAGCTGTCTTTCTCAAGTCAATGAATACCAACCAATCTTTTATGACCAGGTATTTAGACAGTTGGGACTGCATCACAGCCAAGGTGGTGAAAGTTAGATACCTGAATTCACATTCCAAAAAGTTTATAATTATTACTATCAATTTGACATTGTCACTATGCATGTTAGAGTTGTTTTGTTTTTTTTAATATGACGACATTTATATGTCTAACTGTACTTACATTTAAGCAGCTCTTCTTAAAACTTTTTCCCATTTAATATTTCAGTCCAGAATAAGCCACTAGCCTTATCCATCACTTACACGTACTCCCATCTGTACTTGCAGTCAGATAACAAGGCTGCACTACAAAAAGAACAAAATCACTTCCCCTGCCCATTAAGGAAACTAGAATTAATTCCACTGATCTGCACTCAGTCATCTTTAATCAAAAGATCATAAGCATATAAGCGTCTTTGATTTCTTATTCTAATGTCCTCCTCAATTATTTATTATACTCACCTTCTCACATCTGTACACATTTTTCTATTAGATGAATATAAAATATAAATGTTGTTGCACTTTTGAGTATTTCCAACTGCAGTGCAAATGTTATTAACTCCTTATTCAACTTAGGCAAATATACATACAAATCAGTCTTGAGATTGACTATGCTGAATATATCTACAAAGCCATTGAGCTTTTGAAATGCTCTTTACCTGTCTGACACCTGAATAACCACAAGAAAGCTTCTGCATTAGCTTTTTCAACAGCTCGATTGTCCTACTAATGAGTCACTGTACTAAATCATAGCCTGGGAGGTTTTCCTTCCATGTGCAAGTGTGAATGAAGTTTACAGGGCCTTAAGTACTTACAGGGTGTGAATACCCCACTCCCCTCTAGTTTGGAAAGCTCTAGAAAGAACTCAGCAGTCTGTCCTAAAGGTCAGTTGGGAGCAAGCCTCCAATTGTATTTCCCTGCTTATATGATTTACAAAAGATAAACCGCAGCTAAAACTTCCCTAGGTACATCTATTACATTATTTGGTGTAAGCAATGGTAGCTACAAAGCATTTGCACTAAGTGCTATGCAATACAATGTTTCTATGTACTTCTTCATTTCCCTTCCATAAGTATTTCTTCAATTTCATCCTCTACAGCAACACATACTTGTCCATGTGACACAATGGCTCAGTTCTATCCCTAAAGAAAATAAAAATCATTAAACTGGTAATCACATTCACAACTCTGAAATTTTAATCCAGGACTGCAGTATGTCTGCTCTATCACAAAAGATCTCTGAAAACCCTTACTAAGTAAAGCCAGTACTCTCAAGTGTACAGAGCTAATAGAGCAAAACCAGCTTACCACAGTTTTTATTATAAACAAACATCTTCTGAAGATGCTAAATCAAAATCTATGTGCAAACAAAAGCATTCCGTGGAAAAGATTACAGAGAAGGAGCCCCATTTTATTACAGAAGACTGGAAACTCTTCATCCCTCTTCTTTTTAGCATGGATAATTTTATTTAAAAGAGCATGTGTTTGCATCTGCACAGAAGCTGAAAATCAAACCATTAAGGGTTCTGGATAATAGATTACAAGAGATTTTTTTTTTGTAAATGAAGAGAGAAGTTATATAACTTCATTTCTCTTCACTTCTTCACTTCTGGAGGGATAGGATAGACAGAGAAGACAAAGGAAGGGTTTGCTCATAATCTAAGAAACAGCAAAAATCCTAGAAAACAGAGCTTTCTCCAGTTTCAGAAGACTTGAAGCTTTAGCAAGAGCAAGGGACAACATACAATGCTATTTTGTCGAATAAAAATAAAAACCTTTCACTCACTTTGTAGCTCAGAATCAAATCAAAATGAGTAAACCTTGCTGAATTCAAATACACCTCCATCCCTTCAAATACAAGAATCCTATGATGAATACATTAACCTATCCAAAGTGTGTACACAGAAAGGCTCAACAGTTCATGACCAGTCCCTGGGCAAAAGCATCACTTTTGGAACATCCCCTTCCACTCTTGGCACTGTAGTTCCGGAATGAGACAGACAGGAGAGCTGGCTCTCCTGCAGCATGGACTGTCATTTCCACTATCACGAGTAGTCTGGGTTAAATACACCATTAAGATGACATGACAGATAGGGAGATACGTTATTTTTTCAGTCAGAGCAGGATCAGGAGAAAATCTACACTTTAGATTGCATTGTAAAGCACTCTTTTTTGCATGAACACATAAATAAAAGCAGAGATTATGAAGCATTCATTGCGAACACTTTATATGGTCTGAATTCATGAATTTTCCTCAGACAAAGACCTTCATCTCCCTCAGGCAATAAGCAAAATGAAACTTTGGTATTTCAGCAGATAACTATTGGATTATACACCATTTTCCCCAATGGAATGTCAGATGGGTCTGCATTCTAAATTTGTTTTTAAATGCCTTAAAAATTAGGCAAAATTGCATTAATTGAAACTGGATTCATTGAAATCAGACTGATTGTATAGGACATCGACTATTACTCTTTTTCTAGATTGGTTGACTACCCAATGAAAGTCCTCACATGTCATCTGAAAAGTACTGCTGGCCAATATCTGGAGATCAAAGCAAAGACCTGATCCTCCTTGGCCTTAAATGATGGCTGCCACTTCCACACTATTATGACCAGTATTATCTCTGTTTTCAGGATAAAATGTTTATTCTACATTGATTAAGATTTCAGTTATACTAACAAATGATCTAGAAGTGACTCTTGGGTCAAAATGCATTCTCCAAAATAGTTTTAAATCTTCCAGAAATTCAGAAGCATAAAGATGAGAAAACTCTCCTATAAACTTTACAGAGAAATTAAGAGGAGAAATATATATACACACACACATTTTCTACTTTAAGCCTTTTCCGCCTAATTTGTATTATGTAGTAGAATTACCTGTTTTCACATTGGAAGGATCAGTTGCGTAACTGTTGAGCTTTTGCCCTGCTGCAGAACCAGTACATACTTTAGAGCAGCTTTACTATTATACCTGCATGTATTAACCATTTATTTTGAGGTGACAGATGATTACTCAGCAGTAACAAATGCCAAGTGGGCAGACATCTAGTGAGTAAAGCTGAATAACAAAGTACAGAGGTCAAGGCTACACTTAAATTCTGAAGCTTCTTTAGTCTCAACCTGCAATTCACTGTCTGTCACCTTGTCCAGGTGCCAATCTAAACCAAGTCCCTCCTGAATCCTGATGTTTACTTGCCAACTCTTCCATTCATTTACACAAGATGCTGATCTAAGCTAAGCAAAACCACTTTCTTCTGATGCCCCTTGTGTTTTTGTGCATATTCATACACCTTAAACATGCTCCTTCATTGCCTCTGAGAGCTTAGAAGCAGTACATCTGGAAGGATAAGAGGAAACCCCATTTCAGAAAGGATAAAATAGAAGAGGGAATATGCTGGGCAGGAAGAGGCTCTGCAGCAACGATAGCCTTGTCTTCTGCTTGGGACACCAAAAGACTCTGCTAATATTCTGACTGTAAAACTACAGCTTGCTTGTGAAGAACAATGTGCATGCTTCTTAGTCTTTATAATAATCCCTCCCATGATTTTCTCAGGATAAGTCTGCAGTCATTTAAAAACATCCATTTTAAAAACCTGTGAGTCGCAGTGAGACAGCCCCATTACCACTCATGCTGAGGCTGCTCCATGCCACTGTTCAGTGTGACACACATTATATCCATGTAGTTTGCCTATCATCGACACCCTGCTGCTGAGTTGAAAAATGCCCAATGCCAACATTTTACCATGCCAGTGGAAATACATTTTTTGGCTCATTTCCACATGTGGTTTAACTAAAGATTTCAGGAGAGTGGGGTGATTTAAAGAAGTTGATTGATTCTACTATCACCATGGATAAGAAAGGGAGAAGAGTAAACTTTAAAAAAATGAAACATTTTGCTTAAAATCACTTACATGTATTTCAGGAGCTATGTTTCAAATGCAGACATTAATATAATTACTTTTTGTTCATGATTCACTTTGATAGTTTTAATACTACATTTTTCACTGTTCAAAACTTACTTGGAAGTTGAACAGTTAGATATACACAAAATACACATCAACCCTGTCTATCACTGATTAGTCAAATGTATTTAATTATTTTGCAAATACAAGAAATTATTTTCATACATTTTTATGCTCTTATGAAGTCTCTAAAAACTTGCCTCTTTTCTGTTTTTTTTTTGCTGACTGTATTCAAAACATTATTTCTAAAAGATGGGCTTCAAGTGCCAATTCCCAAAACCCAAGCAAGAAAATAGTTTCCAGTGAAGATATGGGGCATAAGCCTCTCCTGCCTCTCTCCTTGCCTGCAGCCAGCCAGCAGTAGAGCCAGTGTAGTTTACAAGAGCCCTAAGGGGTCCTTTCTCCAGTTTCTCCAGGCCCTGTTGTGCTTTATAACCCTGCACACAAAAATAATCCAGAGTGCAGGAAGGACCTGTGTCCCTGTGCAGCCACTGCCATCTCCTCCTCCTCCCTGCTCTGGAGCCATGGGCCGGCACGCTGCTGCGGAGGGGAGTGGGATTTGCCCTTTCCCTACCAAAAGGCACAGAGCAGCATTTTGCTAAAAGGGAGAGATTTCACAGTCTAACGGCACTGGGGTAGCGTTAAGCAGCACCATGTCTGAATCTGAAGGGAAAAAAAAAAGAAAAAACCCAAACATTTCACATCTTCCCCAGGAGATTTTCCCAGCTACTCCTCGCCTGCCCAAACCCCCTTATTCTATCAGTGCATTAACAAAGCCAAGGAGCTCACGCTGTGGCATCTCATCGGAGGGCACTGGAGTTAACAATGCGACTGCGAGCTCCAGTGGCCATGGCAACAGTAGCTAATTCTTCTTCCCAATCAGGGTGGCAATTCTCTCCCATGGCTTGAATCAGTTACAAAACAAAATACTCTCAAAGACCTTTCAGAGCCAATAGCCTCGCAGCTAATCTGCTAATAGGAAATAATCTGCAGCTAATATACACATTCCAGGGCAGCAGTGTGTTTTCTTAATACTTTGTTACATGGGCCTCTTTCCAAAGAAAGCAGAGCAAAGAATAGAAAACAGACATTCATTAAAAATAGTATAATACTACCTGGCCACTATTAATGCCTGAAACGTGCTGCAACTTGCATGGCTCTTAAAATGGTGATTTGGAGTGACAGCACTAGATAGATTGAGCTCAATGCAATTAGATCAAAAAAAGCTACATACAGTATTAGTTAGCAGCTAGTTCATGTGAAAAATCAGCCTTGAAATGATTTCCACATTGCTCTCTTTTCATTTAAAGGATCTGTGAACAAAAGCACTGAGTTGACAGGAATGTGCATCAGGAATATACAATTCTAGATGAATACATGAAAACAGATACTAATAAACATACACTCAGAGCATACTTGTCTAAATGTGTGATGGGAGTTTAGCCATACATTCTCCCACCTAGCTTAAACACAGGAGAAAGCAGCAAATGGATGGTAGGTGAGAAAGGAGTGCTAAAAAAACTAAGTGAATCACTGATTTTGCATCAGTCATGTCAGTAAATCTGCACAACATGCCTTTACTTATATTTACTAAAGGAAGGACTGCACTTCTGAAAGCTGGAGTATATTATCTCCAGTGTGTTGTGCTCCAGGTGCAGGCACAAAGACAGGGTGAGTGCCAAGAGCATACACATTGCCATCTTGTATGTGTAATTCAGACAGAGATGCAGCACTACTGTTGGATTAAGGAAAGAATTACACCTCCATTCCTAGCAAATTTAAATGCTGCCAGTGGAGGTGGTTGTCACAGGAAATAACTCTCCCAGCTTCACAACCATATTCGCTCACCACATGCAACCCAAACCACCACATTCTCACCACCAACATAGTACAAGTGAAAAGTACTAAAAGTCTCTCAGTGCTCAGGCATATTTACACTTTTCTTTCTTTTTCCCCTCCAGGGGTAAAGCCAAGAGCACCTGGTTATGTCAGCCCATTGCACAGGCATCAAACAGAATTAAAAGACTGACTGCAGATTCTGGCAAAGACCGAGAGAGACAGAAGTCATGGACACATAGGTCAGTGCAGTGCAACAGATTGTGCTGCAATTGTAGAGGCACCTCTCATTTGGGCTACCGAAATATTTCATCTCTAGACTCTCTTATAAACTTCTGAAACTTCCACTAATCAGCATGACATTTCATAGGTTTTTCTCTTATTCCTAAGATGACTGCTCTTCACTGTAATCTTAAGGTCTAACAGGTAAAAATTCTGTGGCTGTACTTAATATAAAAGCTGTTTTATTTTAAATGCAGAGAACAGAAAATATATCTTTCCATTATAATCTTATTTTTATTTTACTGAAAACTCCTTAAGTACTGAATGTGAAAAGGAAGGTAGCTCAATGTAACAGGCAAACAATTTTAACAGCAAAAACACTTCAGATGTTCCAATTCAGAAATATTGTGCAAGTACCCAAGCCAAACGCCTTTAAAAATGGCAGTTCTCCCAGTTCACAAATATGAGATACAGTGTAAGTAATGTTCAGAGCATGACTAATGGTGAAAGATCTTCTCCACATCAGTGACCATCTTCTTTATAGGTAATTGCTTTGTCTCTAACTATCTCAAGGTTTCAGGTCATGCAATCCATTTCCACTTTGTGTGTCATTCCCTGGGTAAACTAGATAGTTTGTGAGAATGAGTTAAATTGGTCACCTATACATTTTTCTAATGATTGACAGCAAGCTCCTCCTGCACTTGGGGCATTTATGAGAGCTGCTTCCTGGATGAGTTCTTTTTGAAGTCATCCCAGGAGCTCCTGCTGCATGCCCTGGGGCAGAAAGCTCCCAAGACAGGATCTCTTCACAAGGCAGTCTGCTTCCCTGAAACATCCAGGAAAATTATCTCTGCACATCTGTAAATTTGTCTGAAACAGGCTGAAATGCTGACAAGTTTCTGGGTAAGAGCAGGAGGACCAGAAATGACTGTATAGACATATATAAAGATTCTTCCCTCCATAAATGCAAGAAAAGGATTGCATAAAGCCACATTACAATGTACACAAGACCAATGCAGAGCAATAAATCAAATTTTGCTTGACCTTGCTCAGAATAAGTAGTTTCACTGCTGATCTGCAGTTTATACATCACCATTTAGAGTTTGGTGACAGCTATTTTACACAAACTGACCAATTGCACAATTTACCTTTTTTTGTTTGTTTATTTTATCCTGATACTGAGGTTCAATCCCATCCTCAAAACAGTCTGACTCATTCTAAGCACACTCTGCAAAGAGAATGGGATTTCAATAGTGGTCAGCACTAACCTACTTCTCCTCTCCAACCACTGGCACAATAAGTAAATGCTCCTTGATTTTGATGGGAGAAACAGAAACAGGTCATTGCTGAGGGCTCTTGAAATTCCACCAGAATCTCTAAACAGGTTGAACATGCTGCAGTCTCATGCTGTTTATCCCTGACAAATCCAGACCGTGTGATATCTGTTTATCTTGATATATATTTGAAGCAGTTGCTTGGGAGGAGATTGTGCAAATAGGCACAAACACCACCTTTTTATCGCATTCTATTTTTCCTCCAGTACTGGAGAGTGATGGTTTGGTCCAGTAATGTGCTGGCCTCCACATTTCAATTCTTGCATCCTCTGCGTCTCAGTGAGAAAGAAAAATAAAAGGCTGCCTGAGTCACTGTGTATTCCAAGTCTTTACTTGCTGAGAGTCCTGAATGTTGCCCATTTCTTAGGAAAAAATAGCAGAGAGGCAAATAAGAGATAGAAAATAAAAACCGAAATCTTTAATGTTAAGTGATTTTCATCATTGAACAGTGCTTTTATTTTTCTTTAAATCAGTTTTTATAATTTGAGTTGTCATGACAACATGATGCAACACTTCACTGCCATGACAATGTGACAACTTTCAAAAACAGTAAGTGCTGTTTTTACCCTGTTTTTCAATTGCTCCCAAGGAAACAAGCTGTTATTTACTTCTATGATGAAACTCACACGATACTATAATGGATTCAACGTCAAGAAAAATTAAAGCATAGAATGGGGGAAACAGGGATGGAAAATGTGTTTTTGCGTACATAATTACTCCATAAAAAGTATACATTTTTTTTCCACTGTCTTATCCCAATTCACCACCATAACTCTGCTCATTTCCACCTATGAATTCACTGACTTTCTCAGAACTGATTAATCACAGCAGCATAATTGACTCAAAAATGCCCTGTTTTCTTAGCAGCAGTTTATGTTTTTATGCTTGGTCATGTGCATTTGGATACTACAAAACAAACTGAAATAAATGAAACCTCTGTGTGACCACAAGCTAACTCCAGTGGAGCAATGTGTTTGTAAATCCCATCAATTTACGTGAGAATTGTGTCTAAATTCTATGAGGACGATAAATCCACTGGCTAACTCTCTTCTAGATGGAGCCAAGAAATGTTTCCAGACACTAGAGCTTAGTTATCTGCATTATGCAGTTGTGGGGGGGAAAAAAATCACTGGGATATCGATTCTGTTTAGCAAAAATAATTCTCAGGAGCTAGCACGGACCAAGGACCACTCCCAAAAAAGCAGTATGGATGCAGCCATCTTGTTCTGGAAACTGAGGCAGTTTAAAACTACTAAAATACATCAGCTGGCCTCAGTGGCATGGGATGATCCTTAACACCGCTTTCCATATGGGGATAGACATAGCCACTGTTTTCCTAGCAGCCTTTTTTTTGAGAAACATGAAAAAGCCCAAAACAGTTGATACCAAAACACATTATAGTAAAGGCTCACTTCACGTGGGTGTGATGGAGGCTTTGTATAAAGCACAGTGATGCATTTATATAGCACTCACTACAAGACCCAGCTTAACCCTGGAAACTTGCTCCCTCAGTGCAGGGGAACACTTTAGCCCAGCCTCAGGGCATAACCGCACACCTGCCTGCTGCCCAGTCCACCCACCCTCGGCAGAACCATCCATGCCTGGACACAGACAGAGGGGCAGTCAGGAACCAGGGAGACTTTCAGCCTGATACAACTGTTGATGTGTTTTGAATATTAATGATTGCTTCCTTAAACAAAAGACAGTGCAGGAGCAGAGAAGCTGTAGTACTTTTAGGACACTACAGCTGAAAAATTGCTCTGCGTGTACAAAAACACCTCAAACACCTTATAACAAAATAATAAAGATATATATGTGTGTACATATATATACTTGACACATATATAGATCAGTATTTTTGGCAGCAAAGGTAAATCTGTTTCACAGCATCAATATCTAATAAAAGAAAATGAATCATTCTATCGGGAGAAAAAAGAAGTACACTCTCATGATTGATATTTCACATCATTTAAAAGATTTCATGCACTTTCCCCGCCTTATTCAGTGGTTTAGTGATTACTATTTACCCATGCCCAGCTCAGACAAAGGTAAGCTAAACTGGAGGTTTCAGTGCTTTGCTTTCTTTTCTTCAAGACCTCAAGACTTAATTTGCAACCTGCCTAGATGACAGGAGTTCACTAGGAAAAACAAAGCACAGAGGACCTAATAATTAGTCCCATCCTGAAGATCTCATCCAGCTCCCACTTTTCCATAATGGAATCATTCTATTGATTTCAGTATAACCTAAACCAGAAAAGAAGAGAATTATACATCAGCTCTTCATTAAACAAACAAACAAACAAACAAACAAACCAAACAAACCAAGATTCACTTCTGCCTCCAAAATCCCACACAGTTCCCATTCCACATCTTTATATGTCTCTACTTATTATGAGTTCCTGTTGACAGGAACAGATATGGCCTTTGTTTCCACTGGTACCTCATTAGCAAAGCAAAGTTGCCAAAAGCCAAAGTGGTTGGAGATGTTGTTTCACAAAAGTTGCCTATAAACATACTTTTGTTTATGTCTATCAAAAAATGTGCTTGTGCTTGTCATACAAGCCTGCAGTCAAGATTATCTTGATTTTCTTCTCAGAATCACAACACTTTCTGCTCTATACTCCTTAAAAAGCATCATACATTTTATGAAGAATTGTTTCAAGTCATAAGCCTAGATATTGCCAGGAGGTGGAGAGGAGGCAAAACTCACAGCAGAGCAGGAAAAGAAAAGTGGGAACTTTGGAAAATCATCAGGTTTCCGTGTGGCATAACAGTGACTCAAGTCAGAAACCTATACACTGGGAACTTGTACTTTGACCCCAACATGCAGAAAGTAGAGATAATCACAGGCACCATGCAGATCGTAATTTAAACTAGTTGGCCATAGCATGGCCATAGCATGGGTGACAAATCATCATTTAACATGGCCTATGGCACCAGGACAAAGAGAGGAGAGGACGAGTTGTATGATGGAACTTCATTAGTACCAGATAGATTGGTATGACCTGGGTATGTTTTCAGACGTTAATATCAATATGCAGTTTCAGTAGCAGAGCGTTATTGACCTCAGATTGCTTCAATGCTGAATACCAACTTCTCTTTTTCCTGAAATGTTTTTAACCACTTGGAGAAAGGAAAGGGAGATTTTTCTTAAACTCAGCTCTCAAGAAATAAACCAGACCAGAGAAACTTGAGTTGTGATGTGTAATAAATTGGGACACCCATGTCTGATTTTAATCTCACTCGTGTGATGGATCTGTTTCCTGTTGATGGCATACAACAAGGAGTTGCACAATATACAGAGAAACTTGTGGGCAGCATGATGATGATGATGTAGAAAAAGCAACAGTGAAACATGGATTAAGCACAGGAAAATTTGTACTGGCTGAAGAGGTATGCTCCAGAAGAATGTGGGCAAGGGATTCATTGATGAGGAGGGGAGAGGTACTACCAGCCACCTCTTCAGCTCTCATCCTTTCACAGCCTGTTAGTTTGGAAAATAACTTTCCTAATCTTCCATCCTCAGACTCTTTCTTATTTAGTTAATTTTGACAAAAATATTTACTTTAACATAAAGTAAACACAGATCTCAGGGAAATGTCATAAAATAATCCTTCAGTTAACAAACTTTATCTTTACTCAGATTAATTGTATGAATATGCTTAGGTGCCATTTAAATCTGTAAATGTACTTTGCACATTTTTAAAGCAAAACATAAACAGAAATTCAGCACATAACTTAGACACTAATATCACTGAAATATCAAGGATTTTAAAATGACATTACCCTAAATTACCATCTTTGGAAATGCATATATTCATTTTCTCTTCTGTCAAACTTGGTTTGTTTACAGTAATGGATCCAGAACTTTCCTTTACTTTAGGTGTCTTTCTGAAGTATCCATACCACGTCATAAATATGAGTCATGACTCAAGAAAGAACAAGCACGAATGGCAACATCACAAAAAAAAGCACCAATCTTCCCATATTCTGAATAAGAATGCAGACCTGAAAAAAATTTTTCTTTTTTCTCTTTTCTTATAGTGCTGGTATTGTACTTGATATTTCTGAATGTAAATCTAATATGATGTTGAATACCACTTTTAGAGTTGAAGAACAGTATTTAAAAATACCCAAAGTTAACACCCATCCTGTGCAAGTTAAAATATTTTAGGGGTTTTTATTCACAGTAACACTGTGAAATATCAACATGAATAAATGAGAGATGCAGCATATTAAAAGTCTCTTAATAAATGTAGTATGTGCATATACACAACTCATTCAAAGTTCTTCTCTGTATGGTATTAAAATATGGCATCGCTTTTGCAAGAGGTTTGCCATTATGTGCTCAGAGAAGATTTTCCTTTGGTTCTATTCTGTACTTTTTCAGACTCCATTTCAGTCCTGCTGTTATAATTGCAGTTTGAGATGGAAGCTAAGAAAGAAGGTACAATATAGCAGTAACATACCAGTAGAGCATCCTGAGTCAGTTTTAATCGTTTTTAAGGTAAATTGTTTGAGGCAGCTAGAACTTGTAGCAAACATTCTATCTGACAGCATTTACTGAGACTGGCAGTTTTCTGAGGCAATATTGCGTAGACTGGAAACACTTGGGAGTGCAAATGCTTTTTGTTAACGTGCAACTCACAGTGAAAAGAGGAACATGAGCTTTAAGGGAACTATGGTAATATAAATAAATAAATATTCATCATCATCATCAATCTTCCAGCAGTTTCCCACTGAATTTTTTGAAGAGGTAGAGACAGACTGCTGCTGACCTGATTTAGGATTTCCTTCTTTTTAAACTGAAAGTCACTTAAAGAAATTATTTTATAAGCCTATTGTGTCAAATGTAATCAAGTTGATTAGTAAATATTAGCATGTTTTTCTGTCACTGGAATTTGCAGCAGAAGCAAGTATGCAGGATACATGACATACAAAAAAAAAAGTTTGGCTGAAGGTGTTAGAATAATTCATCTATTATCCCAAAACCTGAGTGTCAAGCTGCATCACTATTGAGATTTTAAGAGCAGTCACCACCTCACATCAAAAACTGCAAGTTGCTTTAAGTTCTGTGCTTTATTTCCATGTCCAAGAAGCAGTGTACTCCATCCTCAAAGAATATTTATAACAACCCCCCATGTACAGTATCCTGAATACAGTGATTATTGTTTTGCCAGACAGGACATACTAGCAATATAGCTCTTCTTCGGTGTAGGAATAAAAAAATTTATCTCACTTTTAGCAGAAGAGTTTCTCACTTGTCACTGACAATTGCCTGAATGAAGATCTTGGTATGGACTTGGATTTGAGATGAAGCTCAGCTCCCACCAGTATCCTAAAAATCTGCCTGCATTATGCTTGAGAGCCCAAAATTCAGCCCCTTACCTAGGTCTCCCTGAGCTGTTTTGAAAGCTTGGCCTTGATCCCAGTGTGCTGAACTGTATTCTGATTCTCAGAGAAACTATACCATGAACAGGCATTTCTGTGCCCAAAACCTGCTTGATGCTTGCACAACCGCTGCCTCCTGTGCTTGTCTCAACAGCAGCCATTTGCTGTTCCTTTTGGAAATTTGCACCTCATTTAAGGCTGACCTAGAACATTGCAAAATTGAACACAGATTGGGAGTAAAATTTTATCTGAAAAAGTGAGGGGAAAAAAAATAATTTTTTCAGCCATTTGTTTTCAACCACGTGTTTTTTCATCCAACTGCAATTCTAGCACTTCAGTGCTAGTTATATGACATTCCTGCAGGAAAGGCAAGGGAATGGTCAAGCTGCCTCCATGTCTGATTTCCCAGGAAATACTGCATTACATTTACAGCTTGTCAATCCCTGTTCCTGAGGTGCAACCATGTAGCACAGCCACTTGGATGGCAGGTACACGTCCCTGTTCCCTAGACCAGTGTCAGAGGGGTTCATATTTAATTTGTGCATGCTTGTGCGTGTACGGCAAGGGGCCAGTACCTTTCCCCACCGCGCCCCTGAAAATTAACTAAGGTCATTACCTGGCAAAATGTCACATAATTTCCAAACCAATACTCTTAAGCCCCACATCACACTGAAGATTACTTCAGTAAAACACTTATCATTACGTGAGCTTGAAAGTTAGGTCTCCCAGGAGGGAACATTCCTTGATATTAGCCAAACCATCAGACTAAGAAACACTTCCTATAGTTTTAACATATGGATTGCATTTGAACTGACAGTGAATTTTCTTCTGGACTGATACCCTGCCGCCTCCATACATGGTTATGCTTATTGCTTATGGGGCTCTTTTAAGCACTGCTGCCCTGAAATAAACTCCTACTATTCCTACAGGATTTCATGTCAGCCAATTTAAATATTTTAATAATGAGTAAAAAGTTTAAAATGAAGATAAAATATTGTGTCAAGCCACAGACAGTGCTGACAGTTCAAAAGGAAAATGCTTTCTTTGCAGCACCCATGAGCACATCTGTGACCATACTACGTCTCTGGATTGTTCAGAATTCCCAGTCTTCTGCTTTTCCAAACCAAACCTCTCAGCAGATGGACAGACCAATGAGACAGGCCAATGGCAACATCTGCCACTGAAGGTCCTGCTGGAGCTGGAAGCACAGTGGCCTTGCCTAGAGAGGCTATGTGCTGGCAGGGGCCATTGCAGTCACCACTAGGGGCTTTCTGGAGACCTCTGGCAAGAGCTGGAGCTCAGTGCCCCAGCTGGGCCAGCAGCAAGAGCAAACATAGTTGCTCCAAGATGGGGTCCTCTTTGGAGTGCCACCTCCCATGGGAATGAGAGACACTTTGGCACTGGTCTACCTGTGACAGCCTCGGGACATCATCACCACAAAGCCTGTGGCTCCAGCCCAGCAAGGAGCACCTGATCCCCATTCTCTTTGTGATCTGTAACCAGGACAGATGTAAGGCAGCTGAAGAAATTTACTCCTGCTTTCAGAATTGTCCACAACCGGTTAAGGCTTCCCTCAGCCTTTGAGACACAATGCTGGACACCACTGAAGGTACCTACGAGCTTCACGGGTGACTGGCGCTCACCCAGAAGGACACTTCTGAGAGCCCTGGCACGGCTCCCTCGCTTATGTAAAAAACATGTGGTACTATTGGCTGATGTTACATCTCCAAACTTTCTTCTAGCTCTTTGTGCTTTTCTTTCAGTAAAGATAAAAAGCAGCTAACAGAGTTCCCCAACATCCACCACATCCTGGCAGAAGGAAATGCTTCAGATTTCATGGTGATTTGGTTTCTCAGTGCCAGTCACTGTTTCTGTTTTTATATATTTAATAGCTATCTGAAAACTAGAAACTTAGCAACATATTTTGTAGCTGATTTGGCTGATAATGCCTTTTTTAAAGCTCATTTCCTGCTTTAGGATAGCGTGGTAACAAAACGAGCTGGGTTCACTCCATTAAGAGAAGACAGCACATTAAGCCAAACAAGAAAAAACAAATGCTGAAAGGGAAAAAAAAATGAAACTAACAGCAAGCTGATGAACAGATTAGTTCTATTTATTTTAATTTTCCTGTGCCCCCTTTTTGGATAGTTTATTATTAACTAAAGTAAATTCAGCTGTTCACAGAAATTAGAAAAATGATATGAAAAAGCAAGTTAACTAAAATGAGCTGATAAAAGTTTTTAATTTTTTTTTTGTTGGATTCATTTGCGGGACTTTAGCCAAGGAGAACAAGAATAAAATACAGAATTGTATCTAATGAGAAATCTAACTAACAAAAATACTTTAAATGCAAAAGGCAAATTAAAAAGTCCAAAAAAAAAGACATTATTCTCTCTCTGTATAGTGATGTAGCCTGTTTTAGTGAATACTGCCATGTCTTACAGCTGAAGTCTAAACATTCAGTGCTGATAGAGAAGGGTGCACTTTGCATTCCTTTCTCAATATGGTAAAGCTGTAACTTACACCTCTGACTTATCACAGCATAGGGAAACACATGTTTTCCCCTTATTTGGTAGCACAGAACATCTGGAAAGGAAAAGGGACATACTTCCCAATACCAACTGTGAGCAACCACCACAATAGACCTGCCTACAAAAACTGACACTCCACTGCATTTGAGCAGGATAAAAAACAAAACTCAGACGTACGTACAGCTGCAGAACATCCGAAACTCCACAAGTACAGAGAGAAAACGGTGCAAGAAAGGATGAAGGGACTTGCACACAGTATTCAGAAGAGCTCAGGGTTCAGCTGCCCACTTTGCTACTGACTGCCCTGTGAGTCAGCACCCAGTTTTTGCAGTTTTCTAAGCAGCTGGTAACACAGCAACATAAACAGTCAACGCATGGGTAACTATTTTACAGTGGAAGGCTGGAGGAGAAATGTTACCTTCACTGGAACACTGAAGGTCACAAAGTTGCACTTGCCCTCCTACCCACAGTGCTTCCCAGGGGCTGCAGAGATGGCAATGCAGGGAAGAAGGGAAGGGCCATGCCATCTTTTCTAGGATGTAGGATAGAATTGTAGGGCAGCTCTACAGCTGCATTGAGAAATGGACTTCACTGCTAAAAATACGAAGGCAGATTTTAGCTATTTCAGTACCAAAAGGCCCTCCTAAAAGCTGCCTAGAGGCAACTAAACACCATGGTTGACAGGACTGGTGAAATTAAAGCTCAGAAATTGGATCAGAAATATTCAGCCCTGAACAAGAGTAGGAAACTGAGGTTGGCCTCTCTGAGCAGCTCTGTAAAAACCTTCTCATCTGGAAGCAGAAGAACTGCCTGCCCTGCCCAGGTGCTGCAGCAGCATCAGCCTCCCTCCAGAACATTGCAACAGCTCTTGCTCTTCTCAAATTGCAATGTGACTTCTAAGATACAGCATAAAAGGAAAACATTTCATGGGAAGAGCAAACATTTAGTGAGAAAAAGTCTTAACACAAAAAGTAAAAGGACATAGTGTTTTCCTTCCCCCAAAAAAATTTCAGTCACACCTCCTAAAGAGATCCCTAATCACTGTACCAGAACCCAAGGAAGCTCCACATAGGACATGCAAACCATGGGGAGACTGGTAAAGGAGTATGTCTGAGGTGCTGAGTGCTTCCTCCTGCACATGCCAGCAGCTGGGAGCTGGCCACTGCAGCTGACGATGGCTTGAACATCAGCTCATTTGGAAACTCCTGGTGACAGTGGTGCCAGAACGGAAATGTCTCTCAGGGTCCAGCCCGCACCCTAGTAGGGTAGATGATCCTCCCTTCTGACTGCTGCTGTTGGCATCTGATCTCTGTACTCTGGGGCATTTTCTAAAATCTCCTTAGAATCCTAAGATTTACTTGTTTCCAGTAGCAACACGGGTCACACACATGATGGGGGGGAGGGAAATAAGGCTTATCGGAGCTATAAAGAGGAGACAACACGTGGTAGAAGGCTGCTACCAGAGCTGGCCTTGCCATTCTCGGTGGATAACCTTCGGATGGACACAAGTCCCCTGCCGAGCAGTCAGTGTGGTGCTGTTCGTAACACTGCACAGCAACCACCCACCATCTTGTCAGAAGCAGCTGGCAGGAGCCTTCCTGTCAGGACTTGTTTTGGAGCTGAAGAGCTCCAACACACGCCCTCACAGCAGTAACATTTGCAAAAGAGGCATTAAAATGTTGTTACAAAAACTGATCACAAAGTTAACATTTTGGTTCATTTCTGTCCCCTTGACAGCAACTTTGCAGACACCAGTTTCTCCATGCAGCTGAAGAAGGAGGTATTTTTAATACCATTTTCTGAATGGAAAATTAAAATAGAGGGCTAAGTGAATTTTCCAAGGACATGGGTCCAAGCAATGTCAGGCCCCAGAAGGGAAATTCCTTATAAAGTTACTTCGCAGAAAGTCACTGCTGCCCCTTCCTCCCCACACCCCTCAAATTTTGAATACATTGAGAAACACAACTGCAGAGTTCTGGTTTTTTCTATTTTCTGTTTCTAGATACATATATACATGCACCATTTCCCATCATGTATTAATTAAGCCAATCTCTTTTCTTCAGATCCTTACTTGCTGAAAGATTGTTTTACAGAATGAAAAGCAAAGCCAAACAAAAATTTCTTTATGGGTGCTTTTGAAGAAAACAGCTACAGAAACGTCTATCTGGCACAGGCAAGACAGAAGACAACAACCAAGGGAAAGCATTCAAGAATCTCTGAGGATGAAGCAATTCCTACTGTTTTGAACTGCACACATGAACCCAGAGTTGGGCAACAAACACTCCCAAGGAGGAGCTGCAGTGGGACATACTGCACAGCAATACCGCTGGTGATGGTATATCACTGTCCTACTGTTTCTGGTGAACTTTATTGCAGGAAGCAGCTATAAAGGATTTACAATGTCATAGCAGCCACAGTCTTGGAGAACTCCTGGGGAATACGATGGAAACAAATATGTCCCCTTGCCACAGAGAAGCCTCATCATATTGTTAATGGCTCTGATGGTGCAACTGAGCTCACTTGAACTCCCCTGTAACCAAATCCAGGCTTACATCTATACACCTAAACCATCGGGAATTCATATAATCTCCTGTCTTTGGTATCTGAACCTGTTATCATTAAAAAGATATGTTCCAGTACAATCGGACTGTTGATTCAGGGTTTGCTATATGCAAAACCTGTAGCCATCAAACTGGTCTAAGTGATCACAGCAGCATCTTTGGATAAAGGCATCCAGGAATTGATTTTCCTCTCATTCAGATGTTAAAGTAACAACTATAAAAACACTTCTAAATATTCTAACATGGGATACCTCTTTTAATCCTTGTCAGCATTGTGTTTTTTAAATCTCATTTATATATAGCCATTTGCCAGCATTAGTGAGGTGTCCATTAAATTAAAAAAGAAACAAAGGCAAGAATATCCCACATGAAAAGACACTTCCATTATGAAAAACAAACAAGCCAAGGAAAATATCAACCACAGTAAGGCATGTCCATAGTTTGAAATATACCCCTTCAAAGAAACAAATTGCTGATTACAAAAAACACTTTAGCAACATAAACACTATGAAGAATGAAGCCTTTTATTCTTTGTCACAAAGCATAATGAACTGAATACTGAGATGACACAGGAAAAGAGGGGTTAGTGATTCATTGTAAAATGCCATCATAGCACAGAAAGCCTGTTTCTTATACTACCCCAAGGTAACAAATTTTTAAGCGTTAATTTTATTCTTCTCATATGGATAGTACAATCTGGTGCCTTGGTTTGTCCTTTTCTGGGCAGGTTGATGCTAATCACATAGCACAGGCATTCACAGAAATGTTCTACTCCCCCACTGACTAAAATATATGCCAGTTAGATGTCATTAATAATAGTCTCAAACCAGATAACAGCAGTTGAAGGGAAAATGGCAGATATAAGCACGATTTCTTGAATTCCCTGCATTTCTCCAACAGGACCGTAAGTGCCATGGTTTAACACCTAGAGCTTAATCTAGGCAGCATATAAAACATTTTCAGGCAGATACACATCTTCATGCACATACAGAAGACGTTTATTTTGGGAAAAGCACCATAGGAATGCAGTAAGTGTATTTGACACAACCTCCTTTTCAGTTATGATAAGCTTTGCATTCAAAGATCCCTGATAATGTTGTGATCATTTTTCCCAGAACAGATGAATTACAGATGCTAGAGATTAGAAAGGCAAGTCAAATCACCAACACCTACCACCCTTCTCCATACCAAACAGTTATTCCTACAGCACAGGACTGTGAACCACGTGAATCACAAGCAATGCCCATTCACAAAAGCAAAACAAACATTCCTGTCACTCTGTGCCACCCTGTTTGATCTCACTGGAACATAAAAGCGATGCAAGGTCAGGCAGGGGCAAGAGCTGGAGAGAAAGATTACTGTGCAGGGCTGGGACACCCAGCAGGGTATGGTGTTAGAGGTACACTATGCTTCTCTGCCAGTTTTCTGATCTCACATGACCAAAACCATAGCCAATTCAACAGAAATGGATAATATCCCAGGTCAGCACTAAACCAGTGCCTCAGCATGGTATCAGGGGCCTCTTATCTTCTGGATGTCTCGCTCCTGGTTTAAGTCAGGAGAATTTTCCACCACCTGTGATCATTAAAGATTCCTTCATGCATCTGTCAGGGGAGGGTTAACTCTCCTGACCTGGCCAGGTAATTACTTTTTACCTATTTAATTTCCACCTGGAGTTTCAGTTTCCTTACTTTCTAGCACAAATTAAAATTAAAATTTGTGTTCCTAAAGGGCTCTCTAAGCCACATTTTTGGAAGTGATCCCTGAAGACATTGATAGACCCTTTGGGAGTGGAATTTACAGAATTACTGGACAATTAAAAGTGACTCATATAAGAATATAAAAATCATTCTTGGGAGTACATGCTGTAAAACCCTGATTATTCCCAGGGTCCATAAAGTCAATTCTGAATTTATAATGGATAAAGGAAGCACCATGCAATATGCTAGACAGATCAACAGTAAAGGAATGCCAAACTCTCCTCTCCAACTCAACAATTCAGCATCACTGCAGTTTCACTGGCTTCAGTTGCTTTACACTCATTTCACGCAGGGCAAACCAGAAGCTCACAGGTCTCACCAGCCTGTCTCCCTGTTCTTAAGTCAAAGAACAAAGAAAATACTTCCTAGAAAAATTACAGTATGGTGAATGAGAGTCCCCTTGCAACTGTGTGAAAGTAAATGCTGTAGTACTTTGTGCAAATATGTGCCTGAGATTATTGACCCAACCCCTTTTTTTACCATGAAACTGGAATTCACAGAAACACAAGATGAAATTTATTTCATTTTAATGTAATGTCTTTGTTGTTTTTTTTTTTTTTCCCCTTCATTTTTTGTCTGAAGTTATTTAAAAGTGAGGGCAACTTTGGTCAAAAGACTGGTGAGACAGCAAGCCCTGCCTGAACTGCAAATCTAGTCCAGATCCTAAAGTTGTGTTTGACCCAGCTCTCATCCAGACGTGTTACACAATGCTCAAAAAAACCCTCTACAGCATCTGGGTGATTTCGACTCTGTTGTTTGTGCTCCTCTTCAATAAACAAAAAACAGTGCAGATACCTATTAATTGTTTTGTGATACGAATCCTACGGGAGGGGAGAAACTCAAGCCAGAAAATCAAAGAAGCAGAACTCATTTCCATTTGTAAAGAGCTGCTTTACTGTCTGTCTGCAAATAAATCTCCTCAGTAAATAGCTCCAAGGTTGAACTAGAGAATATTGTATGGATCAAAGAATTCATGTCTTCCTGTGTAAAGTGAACAGGCCGCAAGCTCACTTGTTTGTCTAAAACAATTAGGGTCGGTATGAAAAGGAGGGGGCAGGGACCAATAAACCACAGCTGATTTTACTTTGCAAAAAATTTTGGGAGGGGGGGTTCAAATTAATAACTCTTCAGGCCCCAAAAAAGTCTAATCTTTGTCAATTGGTGCCAAATTATGCAAGGTGCTGCCAATTCTGGTTGTCTAACAAATCACTACCAGTGTACATCTAGGCTGAAGCCTGATTGATTCTGGTCATTATTTGGGCTGATCTCATTTGCACACATGGAACCAATATGCCGTCCAGATGTTCATTTGCAATGAACCACCAAGTGAAACTACTCATCTACACGCAACTTTAATCCTGTAGCGCAGCACCACAGCCCCATCGCTTCTCCTCACCAATGCAAGGATTCATCCAGTACAAGAATCTATAAAACATTCTGCTAATATTTCTGTCAGCTGAATGACTTTTACAGTACTATATAAAGCTGACAGATAATGCATGCCAGTCCTAATTTGAGATAAACTTTTCTTTTGGGACTTTAACCATTGAACAAGCAAACAGATTGAGCAGTAACATTTATTACAATGCATAAATCACTTCCCTGCAACTACTACGGGTCTTGCCTGAGGGCAAAACTTCCGAGTAGCCCATGAATTATAATACACTGGATAAATTACTAAATTGTATTGTCATTCTGCCATTTGTTTATCAAAAGCAAATTCATAAACCTTTTCAAAAGTAATTTGACAACTTTTTCTCATGTGCAGCCTTTATAAATACATAATAGCAACATTTTTCCAGGGCTTATAATAGTAATAATTTTATAGCATTTTCTCCTGTGTAAAGTGAAATCACTTATTAATTCTGCATAAATATTTGGTTAATTGTATTTCATTGCACCAGTATTTACTGAAGTCCACGGTACTAATCTACACAACTGTTCTTGCTTCCAACTTAAGCTTATGTAGAAGGGCTTATGAACCCACATGTCACAGCAATATAAGGGAGGTGAACTTAGAGGGAACCCTCTGAATCTGATTTTTAGACAGACGAGGGCCCTGTTATGAGATCCATTGCAAAAGATCCTTCAAGTGTCAAAATGAAATTGGTAAAGGAGAATCCAGTGCCTTATTTTTACAATGATTATGGGATTAGTGAGCAAAGAAGTAACATTTAAGTACTTTTGTAAGCACAATCTAAGGTGGGGTAGTTTAAAATTCTCATCTTACAAGTGAACTGTAGATGAAACAACTAAATAGTGAATCATTCTTTAAAATTGCTCAACCACTATTTAACCTAAGACCCAAATTCTATATTGGAAAGTAACATCAGTTCCTTCTTTGCAAGTAATCAATAAAGTGATTGTCACTGTCTCTTCTTTATAGTTGTTTATGCTTTCCAGGGAAATACATTTATGTTTTAACTGCTAAACTTACATTTTTATTTATTTTTTTAATTTAAAAAAAAAAAGTCTTTCCTCACAATGATGATTCCATACTTTAAAATCCATCTGTTTGCTCTGGCTTCTCTGCCATTTTGGCCTCAGTGGAGTCCTTTTAATTGCATTTACCCTTAATCTGGATTGTACGAGCCCATTCCCAAGGATGTCTGGTTTTCATCAGGTAATGACCATTAATTCTGCTGCATTTCCTTCTAAATCTTGTTGAATGGCGTAAGAAACAGCAGCCCTATGTCTTTTCTTGTATATCCTATTGTTTTGGAAATCACTATTTTCTCTGAGCTTGGGCTGAATGTTGTTTTACCTAAAGGCACAGAGATGGCCTTCACACCAGAGAATCCTGCTTCTCACTCCTCACAGTTTGTTGTTTGTAACTATTGATCTCACCTCTGCTGTTGTCATACACACTTCATTCAAAGCACCAGATCATTTCCCAGTATTTGCATCTGTCGCTGCTCCCTGCATCAATTACAGAAATGTAGGAGAGAACAGCTTATGGTACCACACAGGTCCTCCTTTGGGCCCTACAAACCCAACCTCAAAAGACCCTGTAACTGAACTAACATTTATAGGCTTTCAGGTCTAGGCTAAAGTCTTGCTATGGTGAGTTTATGTGATCCAGTAACAGTTAATAAAGGAAACATAACAGCAGAACACATCTTAGTAAATGCAGTCTCACTGTCTGCAGTTTACTCTGTGGATGTATATGTATATGTTGGAGGACCAACTTTATCTTCCCATAGAGCCAAAAGTGATTTTAATGTCTTAAATGACACATTTGCTTCTGTTAAATAATGCTATAATGATAGAGAGAAATAACCCCTGAAGATCTAAGTTTTTTGGGGTTTTTTTTAAGTTAATATTGTAGCATTACTCAGTGCTTGATTTGCAGCTAATTTGCAGAAGAACAAAACATAAACCCCAACTTTTACCACAAAGAATGACAATACTTTATTTTCTGTTACAGCTGAACAATAAACTAAAATCCCTGGTCATAATAATGGATTTGGTCCACACAGAAAATTCAGGAATATGAATTCTGTTAATTTGACACAATTTTCCATTATTACTGCAGTTACATTACTTTACCATGCTTACCAATCAAGTTTAAATCCCCTAAACAATATTTTACTTGAGCTGCACCCTTCGAATCCTCCCATAAGGCTACACAGCTTCCTCAGGGCAAGGGCAGGTTTCAGCTGTCAGTGGCAGAATGGTGCTGACACTGCCAGGACAGAGGCTTTTCTCCCTTGCAACCTCTACTCTCCCACCATTTTTTTACCAAAAGAAGAAAAAATCCCAAGATGTCCCTAGCTGTTGCTGTACTTCAGAAATCTTTGTTTGCATCCTACCATGGAGATACCCCCTCTTCACATGTTCCTGATTTTAATAAGCACTCAGTATCTCAAAATGAACAAAAGTGTAACCAATTCAAGTTCACTTGGTTACCTTTGACTTGGTCATGAATGCCAAGAACCCAAGACCACTTCTTAACTTCCAATTTGAAAACACTTTCCCCTACAATCTGCAAAGTTCCTGCTACTGAAAAGCAGGAGTTGAGTAGCTCTGAAATCTAAGTTCTTGCATCAGCAAGAGTGTGTGTTAGACTGAACTACTGTATTACTAAACACATAAGCTTCCATTATTTTTATTATTCTGAGGCAGAAATAAGCATCTACATCTATTTATAAGGAAGTAAAACATATGCAAAACCAGATCTTCTCACAAAAATTGTTTAAGAAAAAGAAATGAAGATTTATCTGTGCATGTCGTACCCCCTCCTCCCATTTTTTCCCTTCTATGTTTTAATGTCGATCTGCAGGTTCTTATCTTGACATGCAAGACTAAAGAGTTAAGCAAATATAACCTCGAAGGTCTCTACTTGCACTGACAACCATGGGTGGATTACAACTGAAGCTTGAATCAGGGCCCACCCATTACAGGAAGAGAAAGTACTTTGCTGCAAGAAAGAGGGAAACAATCTTCCTAATGAGGTGCCCAGGACACTGTCACTGTACCAACAAGCCCATTGAAAAAATCCTTCTTTGAGTTTTAGGTTGCTTTTGCAGCCATGACTTTCAATAGAAGAGACTGAAGCTGGTGGGTGAAGCTCATTTAACTCAAAGAATAAAATGTTTGATATAAATTCTATCACATTTTCCTTCCACCTCTGCTGGAGTTTGCACTACATGAAGATGGAACTTGGTCATCTTAACTGAAGTTTAAAACTGCATTTGCCAAGCAGCAAATGTTCAGGATCTCAAAGTGTGAGCATTAGATTTGTAATAAGCATACCTTCTAAGAAAACATCAACCTATAAAAGAGAAATAAATAACAAACAGATGACAGGGGATTCTTTCCACCTTGGCTTTTTTATCTGGTCATTACATGAAGGGATCTTTTCCTCTTTTTAATGGAGAAAAAGAGCATTACCAGAATGCTCAGTTACTTTCTTCAGTCATTTGGTAGCTCAGGCTTTTCTCCAGCACTGAGTAATCTGCTGCTTCTAACCCTTAAATTGCAAAGAAACAGTTTCCTGGGAGTTAGTCTCCCGGGTTCTACAAAGTACTTCCAGTTTCTTCAGATGACAGCATCCCCAGCTGTCAACTTCTTCCTGTGAAGAAGGGCTTTTATTAGGCTTGAAATTCCCTTCCATTAAGTCATACACTAAAGTCTGACCTTGGCTGTACTTAGTTCATTCCACATCCACTTTTGGGCTTCCTCTGCTACTCATTCACTCAACTGGACTTGCTTTACTGCCGATCATTTGTTCAACTTCTCAGTCTTAGATATTCTTTTTCCTCCTGAGCCAAAGATTTTTCATGAATCTTTCTGCCCTCTTTTTTTGAATGTCAGTTATCAGAAATGCAGTTTCAGACCTTGAGGTTATGATGCTTTGTTATACAGCAGAGTTAAACTCTTGGCTTCTGATTATGCAACTACACAACACCCAAGCAGAAGCAAACCTGTCTTGAGCTCTAAACTGGCTTTCCCTGGATTAAATGCAGAGCCACAGGTCTCTGGATTAGCTGCCCCCTTTTGCTGAGTTTTTCTCCCTCTCTGTGGTAAATTAAGTGTAATATTAGTACATATCTCAATTAATATGACATTCTTAGCTTTGATAACTAGCTAATTTTTAATCAGATTGTTACGTAGAAGCACTTAATGTATTTCTGTAAGTGACACCTACGCTGGCAGATTTAAAAAGCGTCTGTTACAATGTCAAAGTTTAATTAGCTTTCACTGCAGATAAAAGACATATTAACTTACAGTTTGCTTAGAAAGCCATATAATATATGATCATTATTTTTCCAAAGGTGAAGCCACTAATTTTTAATATGGGATGTTTTTCTCATTTACTTCATACAAAAGTCCCTTAACTCCTTATGCATACTGTAAATCACTTCTCATGCCTTTGACCTCATTACAAATCAAAGTCCTGTATTCAGTGTTAATGAAAAGAAAATTTATACATAATTTCTAAAGCAAATCTCTTGTGTGAGAGCCAATATTCATTGGAATTTACTTGCCATCAGTTTATGGCCTCTTGCACATAGCAGACAATAGGCTATCTCTGAAGGAATCATTATAGCAATAACAGAAGGCTTTAAATGTGCTTTTCTCAGACTATATTACTTAATCTTTTTCTATATTAAGAAATAATTATTTAACTCATGTAATTGCCATAGGTAGCCAATAGGAAATGTGTGCAGCAGGGTATATTAATCCAAAAAAGGTTGTTTTTCCTATTTTCTATTTC
This sequence comes from Corvus moneduloides, assembly GCF_009650955.1. Lineage (NCBI taxonomy): Eukaryota > Metazoa > Chordata > Aves > Passeriformes > Corvidae > Corvus > Corvus moneduloides. Next base: position 150,629,593 of record NC_045476.1, read on the forward strand.
ATATGGGAAATGACGCTGACAAAACGGAAATGGGACATAATTAATTCTCTGGGAATAGAAAGCTGGATGACTTTATAATATGTATTATCCCTTAACCCTACATTTATCATAGCACATATAACTGGTTTCTTTTGGAAGAGTACATATTAAACACAAAAGCCATATTGCAGTTTCAACAGTGTAAGTACAATTTTGCATGAACTGAACTGCTCTGGATGAACCCAGATAGTTTATGAACTAAGATTAAAATCTGGCTGTAGACATTTTAATTTCATTGCATCTTTTGTAAAACGTAGACTGACACAGAAACACAACTGCTCTCATGTATATAAACCTCAAATACACTATAATCCATTATTCTATTCACTCATTCTCTTAGATGCAAAGTCTGTGTCTTTGTATTTTCCACAATAGAAATACTCAGAATGAATTCTGATTCTGTTTCCTCTAGACATCTCTCCAGAGGGCAATAGAAAGATACAACTGGATTTCTACATTTATTTTAATAACAGACATACTATTTTGTGGTTTAAAATCAAATTGAATGTTCTTACTAAGCCTGTGTCTTTTTTTTTCTTTTTGTAATAACTCAAGTACCGTCTTTACCCCTGCACTGATATATTGAATTCAGTGCTCTTCAAAGCAGAAGAATTATGCAACAGAAAAAACAAAACACAAACAAATTTTAAAAAAATACAGTAACAGCTCTCTTGCAGTAAATGAGGACACCTTTTTCTAGATGCAAATACACTAGTGGGACAACCGTTCTGATGGCAGACTTTTCCCATCAATGTCGTAATCCACTTTTAAACTTATAGGTACCTTAAAAACTAACATTGGTAAGGTAAATACAATTTGCATAAGCCTAAAAATATTATGAGAAAAAGAAACATATTTTGAAAATCTGCATTTTCTAAGCTTTCATATTATATAAATCACATGTTAATGGCTACAGACTAATGTCCTTCTGAACATGCGTATTCATAATCACTTTTTTGCAGCGTTCTACTATATACCTATGAGTTCAGACTTTACATGAAAGGTACATTAACTGTGATTAACAGATGATAGAACAAATGACCAAGGGAGTGTTATCGAATCTACTAAGTCAAGCAGGTGCTTACTATCACAAATAACCCATTCTGCTATAGTGCCTGTGACACTGACAATGCTCACATCTTTAGTTACACTGTACCAGCCCTTTCTAACTACTGATGATCTCTTAAAAGAGCATGAGACCATGTAAGGATCCCATAACAGTGCTGTCAGAACCACAGAAACCATCTAATGCAAAAAAATAATTATATTGAACCATCCAATATTCTTGAAGCATTCTTTTCTAAGTATTTTAAAATCTGTCAATAGTGGAATTATCCATTTTACAAGACCGGTTACCAGACCACACAACACTCTCTGACAGAAGAACTAAGTAGCATATTTTTTAAAACAGAGGCTGATTTGCACATACCATGCAAAATAAAGCAGTCAGGTCATTAAGTTGGGTCAAAACTTCAGATCCTATTCTAACAGCCTGTCCCAATAATGGAGGGAAGCATAGATCAAGTCATGTAATTTTAATGAAGAAAGTATTCAAAATCCATAGATCTTGGAGGTTTTTCAAACTGAATCTGGAGCAAGCAATATGATAACAAGAAGTATTTTTTCTTCAACTCTTGATATCATTTTAACTGTAGAAATTGGCGATTTTAATACTTTCTAACCGCACTGAAACTAGCACTCCACATTTTATACTATACAGTAGCACTGCATTTCCCATTTTTGATTCAAGAATACAGGGTGAGAATAATTTGTTCTGTTTAAGCTCACTTAACATTTTTCACAAGCCAGTAGCAGGGATGAATTAACTTCATAAATTTGTAGCCTTAATACTTTAATACTTTTATAATTTAGTTTCCTGGTAATTTTTTTTTTTTAGTTTCAGAAAACTATTTCAGAATCAATTCAGAAAAAAAATAAAGGAAATTCTTTCTCTTTTAGCTTCTTTACCAGAACTTTTTTTCTAAAAGATCTAGTATTGTCTCCAGGTAAAATTTTCTTGCTTCCACTACAATGAGGGCCATAAAACAGGCCCCAGTGCCTGCAGAAAGCTCTCATTAACTTTCCAGCCTGAGTCCACTTTGTTATCAGGGTTTGATTGTTCAACACCCTGGTTAAATACATACATTTGTATATAACTGTCAAACTGACTAGAAATTATGGTAACAGTAATGTTGCAAATCTGCCTGACAGAAACTACTGTCAAATTCTTTCCTATTTCTCTAGAATGATTCTATTGGAAACTCATGGATTTACTTGGTTTTAATAACCAGAATGAGACAAAATGAAACTGCCAAAGATTTTGAGTATTTTGCACACTAACACGGATTACTCTTCAAGGTCCTTATTACCATTTTGATAGATACTCCTAGCTGCTGTCTTAGGTCAGTAAGTATTTAAATCACTGGAACAGATTTGCATTAACACATGCTGTGGACAGATGCAGCAGAAATGTATGTATTCTCTGAAAAGAAAAACAAACCCAAAAACATCCACTGCACCTTAACGGCATAGGAGTGATCTCTTCTGTGGAAAAGACCACAAGCTGCTTAAATTTCTCCTCAAGTTCAATACTTCCCTTCATCATCAGAAGACATCTGAGGTCCCTTCCAACCTAACCCATTGTATGATTCTATAATTTTAGGATTTCTCTTGAGCTGTCAACTTTTCATTACCATGATGTAAATGTAAATAAAAGGGGTGCATTCTTGCTCCCTGAGGTTTTTTTACCTCTTTCTGTGGCTGCAATGCAGAAGGAGGGAAGTGGACCCTCTGTACACTGCAGATAAATCTTCACATAGTCCAAAAGTTGTTTATTACTGTTATTATTATTAATATATTATTCCTCCTAAATACGACCTCACCTCCATTTGAGCACTGCTAAAATTAAATGCCTACAGGCATGAGAATACACAGTACTTCAAACCAGCAGAAGATCAATGCTTCAGAGGTAGGTGATGTAAATGGATGATGAGAAATAGCAAAATATATTCTGGCACTTGTATGAGTTACCTTATTGCAGGAAAAACTAAACAACCATGCTACTAAATACATAGACTTTTTGACTCAAGCAGAATGAAAGAGATCAATTTCAGGAATAAATTTAAAAACCTTCACAGATAAGTTTGTTCCCAACTAATGCCATATTGCATATTCTTATTACAGTATTTAACCCATTGCTGAAATCACTACCTGATTTCTAAATATTCTGTATTTCTAAAGTATGAAGTTTTGGTAGAATCCACTTTCAGTTTCTTGTACTGAGCTAAAATACATATCTGAAAAAGTGACAGAGGCTGTGATACCCAGTAATAATACTGTACACAAACCAAAGTCAAAGCAATATAGAAAGTTAAATACATCAGCTCCCTGACATAAGCAAACCAAGCCTTTGTTGATCCAGAGTATTTTCCTTGCACGTTTCATGATAAGCCATGGTTTACATAGTCATCTATTATGGTCATACTTATTTCCCACTTTTGACATCCTCTAGTCTGGTAGACACTGATATTTAAGCCAGGGCGACCTTGCCAAATACAGCTGCTGTGCTATCTTCATAACACACTAAAAAGCGTATCTGCTTTGTTCCAAAGAATGCCTGTGTAGGCAACTGGGTCAAAAAGCAAACATTGTTTTGCAGTGATTTAGTGGCTATTGTTACTAGACAGAAGTAAAAAATATCATGCTTGCTTTGACTGACTGTGAATAAGGAAGATGAACACAAAACTTGATTCAGCTGCTAGAGATGTCAAGGAGGATCTTCTAAGGATTACAGTGAGAAATGGATAAGGCCATACTGAAGAGTCAAAATCAGGAGTAAATGCAGCTGGGTGAAGGAATGCTTTGATGGAAGGGATGTGCCATAATCCCTCTTTCGATCTAACAATATTCCTTTTAGGGCAGGAACCTATTTAAGTGACTTCAGTTGCAAGGCACCTTATGACTTCTTCTGCACAGTACTTTCAGACCAACTGTAGCTGAAGCCTTTTACCCACAGCCACAGGAAATAAAATATAAGAAACTTTATTCCTAAAATGTTTTTAGTATGAGAAAACTTTTCTCTCAGTACTAAATGTGACAGTAGTGTTGAATAAACAACTTAAGCTCTAAAGGTTACAGAATCACAAGATGTTTAATACAAAGAATACATCCCATTTCAATGCAGAAGCTGGAATTAAAATTGTGTTTCAGACATACTGCTTGCAAAGCAAGAACAGCAAGATGCATTTTGCTATTATACCCTGACAAATCATGGTCAAAGTTATTAGTGTTCTCTAATGAACCACCTCTTGTATTGCTAAAATATACAGAGGTTTCTCCTTTTATTGCATCAGCCCTCCATGTTGTATCGGTTAGCATTTTTTAGCCTCCAGAAAATCATTTATGCCAACCAACTGCTCTCTGTTGCAGTTCTCAGAAAAGAGTGAAAAAGTAAGTTGATCCCACAACTGAAAGACCAGTTTAGGCAGTGTTAGAGATGGAGAGTCAACACAAAAGCCCTGAAACAATGAGGAAGTACTGGAAGGTCCATGTGCTATTTAATCAGTGATAAAAACCTGGGGGTGTTTCTTGTACCTAAAAACTGGATGGGTAAATACTCCTAAATCACATATAGTACATGCAGGAAACACAGAGAAATACTGTGAATGCACTTAACAGCACTAATGTCTTATATACCATTTCTAACCTGTGCAACCTCTGAACTACACGTATTTGCCTTATTTTTTCAATGAAATTAAATATGAAAAAAAGTATGAGAAAAGAAGCAAGAGAGAAAAAGACAGCTAGAAAGAGAGAAGACAGAAAGAAAATACAACAAGACATCTGCAAAATAATCACATAGAAACTATATAAATCCAAATTAATAACCAGGCCAACTTAGGAAATATCATCTAGCTGCTAGAAATAAATAAATGTACCTGGGATGTGAATCAGGCTGTGTCATGTAGGCACTTATCCCTTATTATTTGATTTGTAGTAGCAAGTAATGAAGCCAAGCATGCATTTAGACAGTTTGAAGCAGATGGACTCTGGAAAACAAGTTAATGGCAGAGGCAGGTATATCTGCACAACTCAATAGTTAAAATGGCCTCAACAATTAGAGACAGCCACAGATGCAGCACTTACACGTTTGGATCCTGTACATGTATATATGCAATAATACTTATGAGGATCATATGCATGGGTTTTCTCTGGGAAAACAGGTTTTCTTCGAGGAAGCAGATTAATAATCTGCATCATTATTAAACAAAAAATGCCTTTTTTTTTTCCTCTATTTTTTTGGAAGCTATTGAACATCATTATGGCAAATCCGCTTCCTCCTATTGTTGGTGCAAAGGCCACTGCCCATATCAAAGCTAATGCGCAAAAGGAGATCCCAGTAACTTTGCTACACAGTCCAACCATACTGCTCCTGAGAACAGCAGATCAGGGCAGAGTAAGAGGCGGAGGCCAGTTTGTCCACTTTAATATTTCCTACATTCTCACATCACAGCTTAGCAAAGCCAGTGTCCAAAATCACACAAAAGCCTCATCGCACTTGAGTTAATGGAAAAATCTCAGACGCAAGTAAAGAGATTGAGCATACCTGCATTTTACTCTTCTTTACAACAGTATTTTTACTTCAAGCACTTGCACAAACTATCAATACCACCTAGAAGGCATGTACACAAGTCAGCCCTGATGCCTGAGCACACACCAGGCAAACTGAAATACAGGAAAACCTATAATCCTTTATTTACTTCATGGATACAGGAGTTCATAACCTGCCCTACACACAAGTTTACATTTAAGTGTAAACCACCAAAGTTAAAAAAATTGTAGCTATAGATGAAACAGACAATTTTATACTAGTCAGAACAAAAAATATGAGCAGTAAATAGAAGTTCAAATTCCTCCTGGTATAAAATTAAATAGATCATAAACTCCAGGAAAAAAATTCAACCCACAAAACATCAAAAAATTCAGTTAAGCAGTACTTCTTAAGATATATTACCATAATCAATCAATGCAAGCTTAGAAAATCACATACTAATCTCCATGGCTCACAGCTATAATTAACCCTATTAATAAATAATAACAAACAAAATGCCTAAATCTACATTTTTTTAATTGCTTATAGAAGCCAATAAAGCACACACATTATCACACCAATAACTTCGTATTTCCTGAAGGAAATTCACAAAAGATGTTTAATTGTCTCTCACAGAGCAAACTTTAAAAGCAGAAAGAGAAAAGAAATGGTGTTCTGAATACATCTTCTACAAATTTAAGCAAAAAAAAAAAATCACAGAAGCATTTATTTCTCTCTGCAATACTAGCCTTCGGGTGTTATGTCCATAAGGCTTCCAATTTACCAAATCTCTTGTTTTCAAGGTGGTCTCTGGGACAGTAGTGTTTTGCTAGCAGTCTCTTCCTGCATTTCAAACAGCATTTATGCAGTGTCCGCTGTGGGCCTCATCCCTCCCTTGTGTTTGTGCTCTGCCCTGCCATGCTGCACTGCTTCTGCAGCCAGGCACCATCCACCACTCATGGATCACATAGGTGACATTTCTTTTGGTTTCAGTTCTAAAAAGTGTTTTTCTAGCTCCAGAGTGCATGTGGATCACCGAAGCTGTCCTCTATCCCGCCTAACCTTGCCAGAAAAGCACGCTAGACAAAAACCATGCTTCCTTCCCTGTGTAGCTTCCACTGCAGCTGGTACTGACATCAAGAAGGATGAATTGTCAACTTCACATGAAGCTACTAGGAGATCGAAATTCTCATCTTTCCAGAATGAACAAACTGAAGCAAAAGTAAGAGAAGAGTGCTCCCAAAAGCAGAAGCCACAGGTTAGGAAAAAACCCTCAGCCACAGGTTATGCCTTTTATTCTGAAATGGAGACACACATCTGCCCAGTTTTTCTAGGTTACTGAGACTCCTGAATGAGATATTCCCTACCAAGATACAATATAAACATGGGCCTTCAAAATGGGCTCTGCTCTGTTTACCCCTTCTCCCATTAGTCAGTGCTAGAGATGGTCCAGGGAAGCATTCAGCTCCCAGCACCATGTGAGCAGCAGCTGGGAAACAGCAAAGGAACTCTGTACTCTTAATGTGATTATATCAACTTGTGGTGAGTGATTTCTTCCACCCCTATTCCCAGCGTCATTTCTCAGTGTCCCAAGGAATCACAGATGGCAGACCAAAACACACAGTCTGGTCATGTAGCCCATCCTATTGCAGCAGTGCAGCATTTTCCTTTACAGTAATCTCTTAATGGTATTTGCAGCCAAGTCCACTTTTAAATACCCCTACTTAGTCCTCTGTGAAAGTGAAAACTAAAATCAGTTCTGTTACTTACATGTAGAAATATTCCTGCTATATTTATTTATTACATGCTCTTGTAGTAGACGTCAGAAAAAATAAAGAGGAGGAAATGGGTTTTGAAAACGTTTGGGACAGTTGTATATAATATTATCACAATTAATTCTCATAAAATCCATCTGCCACACCACGGGTTTGTGTTACCAGGAAACCATTTAAAAAGGGTTCTGAGGAAGAAAGAATTATAATATTCCTTTCCTCTCTTTCTCACACTTCTCAACCTGCCTTTCACAAAAAATAGTTATGTGAGCTTTTCCATGCAGACAGCTTACCCTTATGAGAAGTACTGTGCCGATGAGAAGAAATGCTAGATGCTTCTAACCCAAAATGAGGTTTTTCCATCTGAATGATGCTGTAGTCAGTTCTATGCATCCTATGGCTTGCTATACCAGACAAAAACATTTGTATCATCCTGTAAACTCAAAAGATGGAAATGAAAAGCAACAATTTCTCTGTGCCTCAGTCTTCTAATTTGGAGGCAGAACAGACTGAAAAGAGACCCTTCTTCTAAGCCCTAGAAAATGGTTGAGGGGCAAGTATATTCATCCATGGAAATGGATGAGTAGAAAGAGAATGTACAAAAACAGGATAAATCACAAATATCTATGATAAAGCATTGCACATGCCTACTTTTTCACTTGCGTGTATTGCTTCCTTTTACATCTCCACCTACTGTAGACTGTAGGTGTCTGACACATGCTGGGAGCATAATGCTGTCCTCCACAGTCAGGGGAGAGAATCAGACACATCACCTGGCCCAGAGTGTGACCATCTTCTACAGATGCCTACCCTTACCTATTTATCATCAAGTGGACCCATTTAATTCACTGAAATTAGACTTCTACCACTAAAATCAGAACATTATTATTGGGCAAGATAAATTTCACCCTAAAGTGCTCCCTAAGTGTCACAAAAAATTTAACTGCGATTGTTTCCACCAAACTCAAAGGTCCTCTTTAAATATTTGTCAAGGACAAACATCATGCAAGGCAGCTCCTCACTGCACCTAGCTGCAGTCTCTTCTGTGAGCACTGTTGATGTGGAGGTGAGAAAAGCAAGACTCACATGCATCTATTCTTGTCATGAAGAAGATGGGTTAGGAAAAGGAATAGTATGTTGTAAGAAAGGCAAGTAATAAATACCACATCTGAAATGTGCTGAAGTGTTAGAAATAAACAGGAATGAAGGGTCTCATATTTCTTGAGGGTTTTTTCTAGTTTATTATCTAGAAGTTCCTACCAGAAATGTGAAATTGACCTCACTAAAGTCTCATAACAACAGAAACTTCAGAGTGAACCAAATGGAAACATTCTTAACTTAGATGATTATATAAATTCACATTTCTAAACATTTTCCTTAAAACTCAAATTAGCCAGAGCTTCTGAGATGACAGTGACCTTATGTATGCTCCTAAACTACATGCAAAGATTGGAACAATCAGACCTAATTATGGCAGAAAGAAATTATGCAAGAAAATCAGAGCTACTTCATCAACTCCTCTTCCAACTGAAAACCTGGCCAGAAACACCAATACCAGTAACATTTCTAACTGCAGGTTTCCATCACCTGGGCAAAGTGAGTAACTTGGTGCTAAATTTATGAGCAACAACTTCACATCAAACAGCACGGAGAATGAAATAGTTCATTCTCAAGCGTTCAGCAGAACCATGAGCGCTCCAAAAAAAAGGGCAAAGCAAAATCAGGCAACTTGTTAGTAGTTTGTATCACAGGATCAACCACCACTGGCAGGTTCAATGGATTTTGGCTTACAACCATCCTAGGCCAGGAGAAAGAACTTTACTTCCTGCTGTTTTGCAACAATGAGAATTAAGTGGACATCAAGATAAACAAAATCTAGCCTGATTTGACAAAAGATCAAAGAAATTATGAAATACTGACCAAAATGTCAGCAAGAACATGGGTACTTGCCAGCATGACTAACAGGAAAGTTAAGACATTAGGAAGACTATTTATCAGATTTTTTTTTCTGGGTTTGGGGTTTTTGTTGTTTCTTTTATTGCCTCCCCAAATCTGAAGAGTTTTGTGTACATTTCTTGCATTTCAGACCCTGTATGGCCATTTTGGGATGTACCATTGCAGACAGTATGTCTGGCAGGAACACATCTGTGACCAGGTGCCCATTAAATCATTTCCTGAGCTGTTTTAGGCCTCTTCTGAGGGCCGTTTGGTAGTATGCCAGTTCTGGTCTAAAATCTGCAAAGAACCACTGATTAATTGGGCTTTTGCTATTTCACTGTTGCAAGGAACTGTGTTCCTCTTACATTCTTATGGGACTCCTTGAGTGGTTTCATTGGCAATTGCAGTAAATTTACCCGCACGTCTATATATTATGTAAATTAGATGAAGTAACTAATGAACAGGAAAAATACTGCTTCACCAGTGCAACAATGCATTTATTCCTTCTCACAATCATGTTTTGGATTCACTATCTTATCTGATGAACTACCCAACAGCCAAGTACTCGAGTCTCACAAATTCAATTATTTTCTCTTCACTTTTCATCCAGTAAGATCTTGCTATTTTTCTTTCACTGAATCTAAATCTCATTTTAATGTACTCAGGTGGCTAAATAAGGGGATGATGAATACTCAGGAGGATCTATTGGAGTAAAAGCAATCAGGCATACACTCATAAGCAGATATGAGACCTGGAGGATCAAGACCTGAGAAAGTTGGTACAGCACAACAGCACAACAGGCTTCACCAAGGAGGAGCAAGACTGCCCACAGATCAAGATGCCAACCTGGCACTGCCATCCCAAGCCAGAGGAACAAGAGCAACATTGCCAGTTTTGCATTTGGACACCCAGGATGCAATCAGACTTTATGGGCGCTGAATAAATTCACAGTTTAGAAAATGTGTTATTTTAGGGCACAAACACGCAGTTCTTATTTTTGCTTTTGAAAATCTACCCTTTAAATCCCATACTATCTGTTAAAAACTTGACACTTGCTTTCAATTAAGAATGATGCATTAGATACATTCACTGGTCAGCAGTCAGCAAGTACCTGAAGAAACGGCTGTTGGGCATCACAGAAATTCTAATTCCAAGGGAGATGGAAGTCAGAAAACTCATAGCAATCTGAGCGTTCAGCCTCCTACAAGCAAAGTATTTTTAAACATCACCAAAGAGTGGCTACAAAGATGTGGTAAATGTCACTGAGACTCCGGAACAGACTCCACTATGACTGTAGAAGGCCTCAAGAGGCAAAGGTAGACAAGCCAATGTCTTCAGCTCCACTGTGTGACAAGAACATACCATGGCAGCCTGACAGAGCAGCCACTGAAAACCTGTCACTACAGTTAGCAAGTATCTGAAATTACGGATCGATGGGTTTCTTGCAACCGGACTTTTTTCAGATGTCCAGAACACAAGACAGAATAATCTCTCTTAACACTAATACTACCAGAGCCCTGACCTGCCCTGTGACATTTAAGAGTCACATTGAATTGAAGTTTAAAAATTCTTCCAGTACTCAACAGGGTTCACCGGGTCCTCACAGCACAGTTTTGCTCTCAAATGGGGACTGCCATATGTAAGTAATATATTTTCCAAAGGCAATGGCATTCCACAGAGTATAATACACTGCTTTCCTGACAACTTATCACATACAGACTTGAAGAATGGCAAGTAGAAGAAGGTGGAACCTGTAGTAGTGTGTCTGCTCTCAGCTGTCTGTTAATCTCAGTCAAAACGGAGCCAGCAAAGAAGAGCAGAGGAGTAACCGTGAGAATTTTCTGTTACACTCAACAGCTTACAAACCTGGCCTCCCTCAGAAACATGCCTGGTGCCCGAAAACCAGTTCACCTCTATCTCATGATGAGCCCAGTCATACATGCTGGGATGCTCAGCTATTAAATATCAAAAGGATCTTTTTGTCTTGCTTTAGCTTGTTTGCATACCAGGTGTATTCAAGGCAAGGACAGCACAAAAGATCAGATGCAAAATGATCCAGTAAATGTAAAATGGAGCTTGTGGTGATTTTGCTACTCCTTAGCCTTGAAAGTCACATCACAGAGCAAAAAACACTGCTTCAATAAAAATGTGCTGAACATTTCTATTAACTTTGGCTTTCTACCTGACCGGCCTCAGTGAGCTTCTGTAGCTGTAGAATGAGTTTAGTATCACAGAAAAATAAACCAGTGGTGGCATAACAAGCACAGCTTCCACTTACATGAGTAAGGAGGTTCAGAGTTGGATCCTATACTTCTGTCTAGTTTTGTCAAGGCCAATGGAGCTCAAGCCATTCACACTACTCTGGGACTGGTCTGAATCAAAATTTAACAACAGGGTGGTAGGAAAAAAACAACCTAAACAGTTATCTTTATTAGCTTTAGGAAAGGGGGAACAGCCCTTTCTTCCCCTAAGGGCTTTCCAAGAAACATGTCAGAAAGATTCAAATACACAGACAAAAAGAATAAAACGGTAATGTCACAACAAATAAGAAATGAGAGCTATCAATAAAACAGATGCTAGTGATGGCATGGGAAAAAAAAGTAGATGTTTACATTAGTAAGAGTTGGTTTTTTCTGGCAAGTGGCAAGTGACTGAGTTGGTGCTTCCAGAGTATGTTTAAAAGAAAGAATAAAATAATGCTGTCTGCCTACAATTCTTCATAGAATCACAGCACATCCTGAGTTGAGACTTAGAATGAGCATCGAAGTCCACATATATAGATAGATATATACAGTTATATACACATGAAACCAACACACTGTATACATTATTGTTGATATGTTCTTTATTTTCAAATACATACTGTATTTTCCTACAGTTTCTCATCCAAACGCACTGCAATCAATGGAAAAACTTCCATTGCTTTCAAGGGACTTTGGAAGAGACTCTGAGAAGCTATTGCAAAACAGAATTGTCACCTATCTTCCTTGTCCAGTAATTTTTTTTTTCTTCTTTTAATTAAACATTCAATTAATATCTTTTTTTCATTCACAAAATTGATCTTATCAATGCTGTTCTGTCCAGGAATGGGGCCTACATTATCTCTCTTTACTAAACTGAAATGAAAGAAAATTTTTACACCCTTGGGCATTTTTTCCCTCTTGCTGCTATGTCTGTGTTTATCTGGTTTTTTTTCTTTTGTTTTGTTTTTGGGTTTTTTTTTTCATTCACTGTAAATAAAAAGCTCTCCAGAGGAACTTCTGGATTCTTGGTTTTGAATAAGGCTAATCAGGTTCCCAGAGAACAGTCTTGCTTTTTATGCTTTTTATGTCTATCTGCAGATTCAACACTCTTCAGGGCTCTTCAACAAAAATATTTTAGATCTTCGGAACAAAAGTTGCTGAGCCTCAGGTTCAGTTTTCTCTTAAGTTTCCTTTAACTCACTCCTTTTACAAAACTACTGTAGCAGCGCACTAAAGGATATTGTGCAGAGTTCTTCAACATAGAGCTCTTAGATCCAAACAAAGAGTTCAGTTCTCTTTGATTGCATTAACTTTTTTAATCCAAAAGGTTTTTGATGAAGCATATGTTCTGCATCATTAAAATCAGATATTCTCGCTTTGATCTTTAAGTTCTCTCAGTTGACTGCTTCTCCAAACTACAAACTATTTGAGCTTTTGAAGTTATCTTCTTGCTCTGTACAGAAAACCTGAGCCTTCAGCCAGATTTGATAGGGTTACAAGATAATAGCCATATAATATTGTATTTACTTTTTACGTATTAAACTTTGCTTTACAAAAAATATGAAGCTTTATCAGAAAAACTTTAAATGCAATGTCTGTAAACCAGAGAGAATTTTTTATGTAATGTTAGATATTTAAGTTTGTTAAGTATATCTAGGAACATTCTGTTTCAATGTACACTATCTTTTACACTCTGTATTTATCAAACTAACTTTTTTTTTTTACTTTTCCTTTTCTTTTAAAGTCAACAAGAGCCTGGACAGGCAAAGATAGGAATCCTGTGCATTTAAAGTAGTGAAATGGCACACAGTGAATGTCAGCAGCCAGACTGTCACACAACCCCAAACTTTCCTCAGCATGGAAAGCCAGAGAACAATTGCAGAAGTTGAAGTGTGACATTACAGCAAGATTAATTAAAGAAGCTGGGCCAGCTGAAAACAGCCAAAAAGGCCACTTGTCACTGGACTACAACAGGCATTAAATGGCTTCCAAAAATAGCAGGACTACTGGTCCCATGACACATCTCAGTGATTCTGGAAGGAAATACCTAGCCCAGCCTGAAAGCTCAGCCTGGAGATGTGGGACATGAGGTATCCAAGCTCCCAGTCCCATTGACCGGATGCTAAAAGCTTTGGCTGGAACTATTTGGTTCTCAAATTCAACAAATAGTAGCAAGAGAAGCAAACATTCAACCAGATGTAAAAAATGCTAGTTAAAATGAGAGTAAAAGGAAAATTCAAGATGGAGTTATTAATACTGATTGAAAAAGACAGTATTTGTGGCTTCATGAAGGAGGAGGGTCACCCATTCAGTTTCTTATGACATTTTAACATGACACTAGAGGTGGAAGAGGTGTGATTGAATGTGAATGTTCATGAAATACAACCCACATATAGTGAGGAAATATCAATTCATAAAGTGGAATAAAAGCCTAAATGTTTTTGATACAATAACATAATTCTGCATTAAAGTTTACCAAATAGCATCTTATAAATGTGATATTTATCAAGAATAGAGGATCAGATAAAATGCATTCCCTAGTAAGTCCTGTCTGTGTGTATAAGAGTGACTATGTCTCTATGTGTCTCTAAATAAAAAAACTACACATTCTATTTTAATTTGGGAAGTTATTTTCATTTCAAGCATTCTCTGCATGGGGCAAATGACTTCTGAAGATGAAAACATTTCCCACACATGCTTCACATCATGTAACAAGAGAAAGATCACTCCCAAATTCAATCTCTCATTCATGCCTTCCCATCCCCCCTTTTTTCTCCCTGTTTCTTTTTCTCTTAAAAACACCAAGAAACCGAGAGAGAAAGCAAGAGAGAAAGAAAGAAAGAAAGAAGGAAGTGTTTGGCAAATCAACGACAGAAATATTTCAGAAAATGTCCAAGCCATACAATCCTAAACTTTATTCGGACTGAATCACATGAAAAGAGACATCTTGTGAAGAAAAGTAATTTCTACATGCCATCTTTTTCCAATTACTTCCCAGTAACAATTTAATGAGAACTGTAAAATACAGTGCATATCCACCACTGCATGACTGTAGTACTCAGCGCTTCTGAAAATCAGGCATCCAAATTTACCAGCTTTCTATTATGCCAGTTCATCCAAATACTTTAGCATACGAAAAACTGTATTCAAATGCGTAGTTCATCTTATGTTTATGTCTCTGACTCTAAAACTATATATGATGGTGCTAATCTGGCAGATGTTTAATAACTGAGACCCATTAAAACTGACGAAATTCTAAACTCAAAAAATTTCAGTAGAGTTTAATTGCAGAAACATTTAGTATGATAAAAGAAAATTATGTAAGTTTAATATCCATTTTTCTTGCATAATTATATTTCCATTATATACTTCCTAGATTAAGCTAAATCTATACTATCTAATAAACTTAATTATATTAAATGTTCATATAATATACTAAAGAAAGTAACAATTAAAAGCCCATGATTTAGTTACTCTGCGTAACTCATCATTCTCAGAGAATGAAATATTGAATTAATTAATTTACTTTCAACTAAGCACTTACAAGCGCTCTTCTAGAGACAGATTGTATTTTCCTTCTTCAGTTCTTTGTTTCGTTTGCTACCTACTTGCATAAAAACAAGAAAATATTATCTAAAATTCCTATCTTGTTGTGGAACCTTGCTGTTGACCACATTAGAATCTTTTCATAAATAGTTTATAAAATTATATTAAATAATTAAAAATATTATTAACATGCCACTTCTTGTACTTTATAGATATTCATAAAAATTATGTCATACTACAATATCTACTAAATATTTAACTTACATGAACTATGTTTACATTAGTTTTTACTACATTTCTGCTCCTTTTCCCAGTAATAGAGATGATAACTGTTTTCTGCAATTTCAAAACCAAACACCTTTGAAGGGTATTTGTTCTCTGTATGCATAGCAATGTTGCTGCCCTCACTAAGAAAATGTATATGTACACATGCTCTACTCTGGCAGTGCCTACTCTTGCCTATACTAATTCAAAAACATTAGGGAAAGATTATATTTAACTAGGCAATAACAATGCAGCCTTGAAGATACAGGAGAAATTGCTTAGATGGTACCTGCACACAGATAAGGAGGAAACAGAAGAGGGATCTGGGAAGAGCCTGTTTCAGGGACAGCCTTCCTACAGATCAGAAGAATAAATTCATTCTTGTCTTTGCAGAGCTTCCAGCTCAACAACATCCTACTATTTTACACTTTGGAGGAGGAGCAACTTTTATCCCATTAGAAAGTTACCGTAATTCTGGAGGATGAATGCAATAAAACTGAAGGAAAACTAGAATCTGAGCCTGAGCCAGTGGCTATTGAAAGCCAGTGGAAGGGAATTCCATTGCCCTCAATAGTCTCCTGCGTGTACAGCGTTACTTACGAACTGCATACATTAGCTGATCATTTGTTCTCAGCTTATTCTTAATCCTGTTTTACAAAGCTAATGTTCATCTTCTAATGACAATCTAATTGCTTGGTGCCATGTTTACTAGTGGGAATGAACCACAAGCCATGTCACTGTAAGCTGAGGGGAGTATTCCAGTGACTGGAAGGTTAAAAACTCCCAATCTATAGAGAAAACTTGGTTTTTAACTCCCTGGTACAAATTATTTCCAGGTGCTGATAATTATCACTCATGGAGCCCGATTTTCCAATTCCTACATCTAAATATATACTTGACAAGTTAAACTTTTCATCATGTGCAGCAGTCTCCTAAAGGCTGAGAAGGACAGGCTGTTGATGGTTGAAACCCATTTCACTTAAAATAGCAACACTTAATTACAAGTCTTGTTGTTTATTCCTTTTCAAAGTATTTCAAATATATCTTTTTCCCAAAGGAAATAATATTGTATATTATTAAACAGGTAAGTATTATTGCATCTGCTCATGAACAAGAATTGTGAATAGCTGAAAAATTACTTGGGAAGGCTCAGAAACAACACAGAAAAAAACAAAAAAAATCTGTCAAAACCTAATGTTTTCCTTATGTAGACTTCCTGAAGTTATTTTACTGTACACACAGAATTTTTCTATTCACATGCAGAATTCACATGAGTGCGCATGTGTTAACAGAGACATGGCATATAGAAAAGCAACAGATTCAAGCACTAAGTGTTTAAATGTATGTTCAACACATACATGCAAGCCCTCATGCTTACATATTTTTGCCACTAACCAGACAAAAAGTTAATCAAATAAGGTAAAAGTGGGGTCCAGCAAGCAAAAATTCAACTGAATTTACGGAAGGAGCACCCTGTAACCACACAAGTGTTTCTTAAGTTGTTGCCAGTTTTAACCTTCTGTGCAGCTTTCTGTAATCTTTCAGGAGCCTGCTTTTTGCCCATCTGGCATCTGTGAAACTGATCAGTCAATTAATTTTGAAGCAACTCTGACATAAGTTTATTAAAGGTATCCCAAGAGACTCTATTAAAGTGAACTTTTAGCAAAAGCCATAAATGCAAGTGTTTCCTGTGCAGTATTAGAATTATACATAAAATCATCATAAAGATCTGTACCAGTCATTCTTATACTGGCTGCAAAATTACTGCTCCTGAAACCCTAGAAAAGATCATCCTCATGATCTACTGGGCCAGGATCATTCTAAAGGACATGCCTTAAATCAGGAAGATGTCTTTCTGCATTAAAGACTGCATTACAGGAGGGCAAAGGTGCTGCTTGTTTCCCCAACAGCAAACACCTGCAGACTCCAGGCTCTCAATACCTGCAACATTACTAAAGATTAAATTAATAGTGGCAGGGCTTGAAATTGAGTCCACTTGATCTTAGGGTCTCACAGATTAAAGTATTAGTCCACTGAACCATGTTACTAGACTTCACCTTCATCTATTAGATACTTCCTTGTCTTTGTTCAGTAAGAATGGTAGGAAAAAACCAAAATAGTAGAAATCTTGAAAGAGTGACAAGTAAATATGCACAAATTTCAACAGACAGCCTAGTCAAAGGAAAAGACTACTTAACACTGACTGTCTGCATATTAAACTACATTGGGCTGTTCTAGGCCAGATCCTCAGCTTTTATAAATTAAGAGGCCTCCAAGGCTGTAAAATTTTCATTTGCGAGGATATGAAAAAAATATTTATTACTTTGATGCTTTCATGCTAGAATGAAAACTCTGGGAGAACTGCAAGGAAAACATTCGATTTCTTGCTGGATAAAGTGATGCACAGGCAAATTAAATGACTCGAAATCACACAACTCTTTGACGACAGAAAAAACCATAAAATTTATCACTCTTTCTGTTCTGTTTCCACCATTAGTCTTAAGGATCAGTGTACCTCATGCCTGAAGAAGAAATACCATTTGTTAAGCAACAGTTCAGGTACTAAGCATGTACGCATTCCATGATTGTATTTTGATCTGCATTTACCCAGCCTAATTCTAGGGATTCACTGATACAGCCTTTCCAGGTACTTTGGTCATGAGAAGCAATTTCAGACCTCAATTCAGACACTAGGCGAACACCCTTTCGGAAAGCACCACCCATCAACTCTTCTTTCCCTCACTGCAAGAGAAACCCAGACCAGGTGCACTGGTTAAATGCCTGTTACTGAAGGAGCAATTCAAACCTAGGTCTTTTGCTCTATTAGGTGCCAAAAACGAACACAACATTATGTAAAACAACAAAAAAAATTGCATCTTTACTTATATGTAAAACTGTGGCCTGAGTTTCCTAGTTCACCAATTCCAAAACCAGAAGCCTGAGTGAATACATAAAGAAAGGCAGAGACCATGGGGGTTGAACAGCTTGCAAAGTGCAAGACAAACGTAAAAGAAATCAGAGATACCATTACAAGCACATACAACAAAAGAACTTCAAGCCAGAAATACCCAGAAGCTTATTTCCTTCATGATTCACAGAGCATATTGCAAAACTGCAGTGAGTTGGCATAAATTTGTCAACTTAAGCTCTGGTAGGAAATGTCTGATAATAGGAGATCACCCTTAAGAGGATAGAAGCAAAATGAACTAATATGAAAGCCAGGTGGTGAGTGGCAGCAGGAAGAGCTGCTGCCAGTAATTGATTTGGTCCCTTTTAATATTCTTTCAGAATTACCTTCTTTTTTTTTCTCTCTCTCTCTCACTACACCACCACGTACCCTCCAAGTCCCTCCTTAAATTGCATCCTGAGCACTATTCCTTGTTTGTCTGACCTTTGCTCCAGCACAATCAGCCCCAGGGAGGAACACTCAGCCTGGGGCTGCAGGGAACAAAGATACGCTGGAGTAACTCCCCATTTCTTCCCCATTGGATATAACATTAAATCTTAAATTACAAAGGAATTAAACAATGCCTTGTAGTACATGACATCACCACATTTAATCATCTCCAACATTCTTACACATTCACGTAAGACTTAAAAAGGGAGAATTCACCTCATTTCCGATAACGGGTTCTTTAAGATTTACTTGTATACATTTCATTTTTTTAAAGGACCACATTCAAGCACCCTTTCTTAAGATATTCTTAACACAATTTAGCAAAAGCTCTGTAATCCAATACTTATGACATGAGCTGTCAGGCATAAACTATGCCAGAATCTCTTAAGTCCACACACAGCAGGACGCAAACCTAGTAGCAAACTGTACTGAATTACAACCAATAGGAGAAGTCACAGGTCACTGAAGCCACACAGAGTCCTGCTACAGCCAACAATGAAACTTAATGTACTTTCCATGTCCAGAACCGTCCTCTATAGAGCTTCTGTAAAACAGATTAATGATAATAGCGGCAGAAACTAGGAAAAAAATGCAAGAAATGGAAGCCTGGCCAATATTCCATTTGTAATTTGTCACACTATCACACAATAAGACTTTGGTATGAATGTGTTGCCAATTTACAATTCAAATAAGCTTCGTTGAATTTTTAAAAGAATGGACTGTACACATCAGTCACTATGACAAAAAAATGCCCTGTCAGGTCAATTTTAAATGCGCTTTTTATTTGTTACTGTTAACTAATCCCTATAATTATTTCTGATTTTTAAAAGAGGCGTAAATTATTAAATAAAATGCAACTCCTGAACCCTAACTCAAATGGGACTGGTTTCTGTAAACCTGACAGTATTCCCTAATTTTCCCTAATTTACAATATTTTGACTTCGCCCTAGCTGGTTAAAGGGTAATTATTTAAAATTTTTTTTAATTATTTTTTTCTACCACATAAAAATCCCCAATATATAATCAGCAAAAGGAGCACATTTGCTTAGAGCTTTACATGGGGTCTATTAAGGCAATAACAATTTTTTTCATTTACTTCAAAGGCCTATTGCTCAGGCAAGCATTAGGAAAAAAAGAAAATGTTTCTTTTTGTAAAACACTGTTTACCTATAGTTGATGAAATTCCACCTGGCTATGAAATTCAGCAGATGGACTATCAGGAGGATGCATTTGGCCTACTGCAGACTAGACACTGTTTTTGTTGGAAGGTGCAGTGCTTTGATGATGCAGACAAAAAAGCCCATGCTGTTTCTATGTTCTTTTAAAAGCAAAGGCATTAAGACGGTAGTTAAGTGGTCAAGGCCTAAAATTAGACTTGCCACAAAAGCCAGTGGCAAAAAATAGTATTTAAACTATTGCTTCATGAAACAAAACTTACTCTGAGTTTCTGAAAAACAACGCAAAAGGCCACAGAGCCAAAAAATCCTTTCAGTACCTGAACACCCACCTACTTTTAACCGTGAGAAGTCAGTGGCTCTGGCCACTTGCTTACAGTTAAGTATCTATCCTCCACCAGCTCAGGGTATACGTTTTTTGGATTCTCTTACTGGAAAGAGTTTATATCCTGAGTTATGCTGAAGTCAGGGCTGGTAAGACCTGAAGTTGCAAAGGGCAATCTGTGCAGCACTGTAAAAATTTATATTGAATTGTATCTCCAGTAGAAGCCTCAGCCATATATTCTACAGATCAATTTAGTTTTAAAAGTTCCCCTTCTTTCCGTGCCATATAAAGCTCTGACTGTCCTTTTTCTTCTATACTCCATACATAGCCCACTGCTTCCCAGTTACCATCAACTGAGTGTTAGGGCTATGATCCACCTGCATCACCAAAACCAGCTGTCTTCAAGATAATCAAATGACTCATTCTGGGAGTTCTTCAGGCAGAGACAGAAAGAAAAGTAAGATTAGGGGGAGGTTTACTTTTTGCCCAGACCATTTCAAGGATCCAATTCACAACAAAGCCACAAAAATCACTGGGTTATCAGAGTGAAGGACAGGCACGGATGTGGAGAAAGTGCTTGGGATGGGAGTGTCTTCAGGTGGCTTCAGTGTCATGGAAGACACTAAGAGAACACGTGGACCGTTCCACCACAAGTTAAACAATCATTAGGTTCACTCGCAGCATCTACTAGGAAAAACAGAAGCAGATTATATCTTTTTTAGACCAATTTCATGTACAGGTTTCTGAAAGGGTTCACTGGAAAAGTGACTACTTACCTGGGAACATCGTTCATTTCACTTATTTGTGTGTGATACCTTAAGTCATGCACGCTATTTAGAGAAAGATGTTAATTTTATAGTGTCTTTAGGCAAGACTACTTACAAAGCAGCATAGCAAGGTATTAAAAACCAGAAGAATCAGCTGGCAGTAAGATGAACAACATGCAGTAATTCATTAGCCTATTTAAACTCAGAGTTTTTTTACTCCAAATCGAATTTCCCATGACTTTGATACTTCTTTGGAAATAAGTTTCCTTTTTTTTTAGTCTTCATTTGATCATTTATTTACACTTATGTACAGCATATGATAGGAAAAACCTCCAAGTCTGTTTTACGCAATCCCTGAATAGAAACAGAGGCGATTTACACAAAGAGAAAAGTTTTATTGAATCAAAATGTAGAATATCCTATATATTTTCCAAGATAGGATTAGTAACTAGGAACTCTGAAGTATTACTGCCAGTCCTGATGCTGATTATATTCTGTATACATTGGCAGGTCACATAACCTTTCTATCTCTGATTGTAAAATGAGGATATTACTTATCAGCCTCACAGCAATGTTGTGAGGATTAGTTAAAGCCAGAAAAAGGACGTACAGTGTTTTACTAAGCAAAATACATCAAAAACACATGCAGAGTAAATGACACCATGTAATTTGACCTGGAATTTAATTCAGTTATAGCCTATGATAGTCAAAGTCTTTTGGATAAACAAAAGTCAACTTACATTTCAACCAAAACTGGAACTAAACCTAAAATGGATTTTTACTCGAGGTTCAAAAAGAAGCAGTTATTTTCAAGGGTTGTTCTTATTATCTGTGTCTTTTTCTCTAATTTCTAGTTCTAACTTGTGGTCATAAGGAGCAGCTCTGATACCCTTCCTTGTAAGAAAGCTTGTTCTTGCAGTTATTTCTAATACATCCTGCAGGTTCGAGAGAGGTCTGGATAGCTTAGCTAAGCATCTCAGCTTTGGGGTACTTCTGCAAACTGAGGCAAAGCTCATGGCCTTTGCCAATTCCTTACTGTAATGCTTTTATGGTCTCCAGTGCAGAAGGAAATCATCTTCAATTTATTTGAAAATTTTTAAGGCAAAGTGAGTACAAGAAAATGAGAACTGCAACTCCCAGAGGTGACATTCAGGTGAAGACTGAAAGAGGGTGGAGTTCTTAATCCTAAAATTAGACTTGTAATACCTCCAGTGCATACCACCAGTAAATGCACAGTTTTTCAAATCCACTAATGTAGCAGATGAAGAGCAGGGTTATTATTTCAGGGCTACAGAGTTTATCACTATTCAGTGAAACAGGAAGGTCAGCTTATTTACTGGTCCAAAATCTGTTTTCTGCAATGCTTTTACTCAAAGGTTTCCTTGAGGCAGTGAGATGGTCAAGGAGAAACTGGCACTCAGGCTTGTAAACGACAGCAGCTTTGCTACCTGATCTGAAAATTGCTCCTTTAACAGAACCAAGTCAGAATTTAGGTGAGATTCGTGTTGCTTCTGTAAGTAGGGACAGTTCAGATTCTTCAAAACCTCTGATTTAACACTATCACTGCAGGGTAAACGCATGATACTTTTGTTTTGTGCCCTTCTCTATCAGGTGTTGGAAACACCATCTCTAAATGACGAATTTAAAATTTTTAGCTGTTTGTTACAAGCATAAGTCTTACAAACAAACTACATGTAGATGTGCATGCCATTTCACCAGCACAATCTACAGCTGGAATTTTTGATCCTTTGCACATAAGAATACTTCCTCAACTTCAGTTCACTGGAGCTAATATGTCATCCATCACCACTGTACTCAGGTGAATTTTTCTTTTACATTGTTTTCTATCATAACTGATCCATCAGTATGAAAATAAAAACCATTACTTTTTTTAGTTATAGACTCAGTTCCTCCAGGAACTTACCAGAAGTTTGGTTCTCATACAAGTTGGTAGGACCTCACAGATTAAGAGGTCATGCAGTTCATTCACAGAAGAGGACTAACTGTCCCATTCGCAGTTCCCACTTAGCCCATTTGAGGAATATGTTTTTATGAGCTGTGCTCCCCAAATGATGACATATTGAAAGCCCAGTGAAAGGTGTAATTATTGACTGAAAGACTTATTTGATTACTCAGTGCAGAAACTAGACAAATGTACAAAAACCCTAAATCCACAGAGAAGGAGAAGAAAACTCAGGTTGGTATATGTTCCAAACAAGTCTCTAAAATAAATCTATTGCAATGTGCAGTATAAACATGACCTGTATTAACTTACTTTCAAGTTATCTTTTGGTTAAATGTGAGTTTTTGTATTTAATGTATTTGGTCGCTTACTTTGCTCCTCCATTCTTCTTTTTTCCTCTCTTGTCAGATCCCAGTTTGGCCCTCCAGGATGTAGTCTGAGCATGTCATAACTATTCAGTTCCTTCCTGCTAATGCCTCTCAGCATTTTACTCTCCTTTCTGACTCCACAGTTTTCACCTATTTGCCTTATTCTTGAGCCACCATTTTCCCCATCCTTTCTCAGTATACTTCTCCTCCGTTTCCTTTCTTATCAACTGTATCTATTTACATGCTGGGTTTGAAATTTTCCTGAGGGCTGAATGAACTGTTTGCTGTATTGCTCTGATTATGAAGTACAACAGACAACAATACTAATAAAACTAAGACAGAGTAATTCAAATCTGTTGAAGAAAAACTAACAACAGAACACAATGGAATAATCATTCCCTTAACTCAGTGATTTCCCTGCAGCAGAAAAAGGCTTTCTGGATTACATACAGAATAACCTTGGCACAGCTTCATATAAGTGCTGGGGCCTAGTAAGGAAATGTTTGATATAATGCCAGCAATGGGCAGTAAAACTGAAGTAAATCAGATACTAAATGGGCAGGACACAGCTTTCTTTTAGGGCTCTATAGCACCTAGAACATGCTCATCATTACCAGATTTATTTTTTTTTTAAGATTTCTAAAAAAGTGTTAACTTTACTCAAAGTCGTATTTCTTTTCCGTTAAGATGTAGTTTGCCTATTTCTGATCTAAAATCACTGTTTAAAAATACAAAGTAACAGGTCCTTCTTTACCAGTAACATAATAGAATGAATTAATTATTGCTCTTACGTTGTAGTTAATTTTATGCAAACCCAAGACATCTTGGGTTTACATATCTTTTGTTTATAATATTGGACTTCAATGATGATTTCAATTAGAGTCTTTTGTTTATACACATATGGACTTCTGAGGTTTATTTCCTACAATTATAATGTGTACTGTATTCATAGTAATCTGTACTCTAAGGGTCAGATTCAGCTCTGTTGCAGGTGAGTGTAAATCCAATTTGTTCTGATTCTGACATCCACACTACCCGCATAAAGAACAAAGTAGGCTTAACTCCATTAAGTTAAACCCTTGAAAATATCAGATAATTTAGGTTAGATTTCTGTATAAAGTGAGGGATTACATTTCACATAATGATCTCTGTAGTGAGCCCAATATCTTGTATTTGTCAGAATTCTTTCAGAAAGGCATTCACTCTTTATCTCATGTATCAAAAAATGGACACCCACCTTCCCATTCTAACAGTACTTTTTTCAGTTGCCACCAGTCATCACCGCTGAAATGCATCCCATACTTCTTATTTGAATGCATTTAATTTTGGCTTTTAACACTACTGGCTTTTTGCTTTACTTTCAGAACAAGCAGGGGAGAGTGGTGGCTATTACTACTCAGTAATTTTTTCCTGTGAAGATACTTAATGCCATTAATCAATACAACTCTCAGGTTCCTTGTTGTTAAGGAAAGCAGATAATGTTCTAAATTTCTATTCCTCTCTGTAAGACACTTGCTTCACTGAATAATTATGCGTCTCTTTCCTGCTTGTCCCTTCATTATTATTTATTTTTTTACATTTATTTATTAAAAATGTTCATAATTCTCTAGCTAACAAAACATGATGCAATGGAGCAGAGCCAGATCTGGATTTGGATTTCAAGCTATTTGTGATCAAACATATGAAGACATATTGTAGAGATGGCTAATTGTATTTCCATTTATTTCCATTACAGTAATTTTGTCCGCTAAAAGGGCTGCAGAGAAAGCTGGATTATTTTTACACTGTTAAGTAAGACAAGTAGAAACAGCTTTTAGAGAAAAGCTGAGGCCACAGAGCACAAATGACAATAGATCTTTGTGTTTCAAAGGTGTTGCTGAATATTTTACTCCTTATAGACTGTTCATGGAGTTGATCCCATGGATCAAGCAGAGCATGGTCCCAAGCTACCAAAAGATGCCAGAAAGATAAATGCCATTTCCCTTTTTCATTGGTCATGCTGGGCATGGCCTATTATCTTTAAATGGACATGGACTGAGCAGTAGAGAAAAGAACAAGGTTACTATCTCTACCCAGGCTTGTCACAGTCTCCAGGGCAAAGACTGTGAGACACTGCTGATAAACAAAGCAACTGCAAAAGCTAGTGCTGCTTCTCTGTAGACAAGACAGACAAGGCAAATATTTAAAAGTGGTTGTTCATAAATTATGATCATCCCCCCCCCCCAGAAACAAGGAAATTTTTCAGGCAAGTAAACTCTGCCTAAGGAACACATGTTCAGGACTTTTTTTTCAGATTTAAAGCAAATTAAGGTCAGTGATTTTAATCCCTTCCATTGTGATTGCCTTGAGCACTAGGAATGCAATAGGATAGAACAGACTAATGAATGAAAAACTCATTCAGCTGCAACTCAGATTCATTCATCCCATCCTGAAAAATTTACCTCTCACTTATGCTCATCAACTCCAAATGCATCTCATATCATACTTTTTTCTCTCCTATATTTCCCTTTTTTAGGCCTTTGCTTCCATTCAGTGTAAGTAGTCTAGTTCATCAGCTGCTTTAAATCAATTTAATTCAATAAACCTCAATGAGGCTGCACCAGCCCCCACCTCCCAGCCCATCGCTGCTGGCAGTGCCCTCTTCTCCCTCTCACTGAGTCCTTTACTGGGAAGTAAACTGGTAGGACTCTGTATCTTGCCACCAGTATTGAAGTAATGCTCAGCTGCTTTCAGCTCTTCCTCCATAATATCTCGATTTTTAAAATTTCAATTCTTTCTCTTCATTTTTATTATTTAAAACTCATGCAGATACATACCAATGTCTTTTGATTTGTAAGAACAATGTCACACACACTCCCCCCAAATTATCTACTCAAAACACATGTGCCAAAGAATACTGTCTCACTCATCATTCTGACCAACTCGTTTCCTTCTCCAAGTACTTCCTGCCTTCTCCTCCTCTAATACATAAAACTGAAAATGTTTTTTTGAGAAGGAAAATCCTTTTCCTTTCAAAGACCAGAACTGAACACCTTTGTGCTGATCACATATTTTCTTATGTTGTAAAGTCTTAAATTAGAATGAAACCTCTTCTGAGAAGGTACAGCGCCTTATTATGTATTGCAGTGTAAGAAGTCGCCAAGCTAAACTGCATTTGCTGGAAGCCACTGCAGTTCCAACTGCCCTTAGATAGAAACAGATAAAGATGACAGCTTGTATTTTGTTGTTTCTGTGGGGATTAACCCACCTTTGACAGTACAGAAAGGTGACTGTCCCCAGCCTACGCTGGGTCACCTCACTGGGTAAAAAGGCAGGAGGTTTGGACTTCCTTAGTCCCACTGAATGGGGAGTTACATTCCTTCTTTGGGTTTGTTTTCTTGCTGTCCCTACCCTCCACTGGACCTTTACAAACTGAGAAAGACTGAAACTTTTTGAAGTTCATAATCTGAAAATACCAATTCACAGCAATTAAAATTTCCCACAAAAATGTAGCAGTCTGAGTGCTATATTCATTGGGGTCAGGATGCAGCTTCCACACCACAGAGCCAGAAGAGCTCCGTATGGCAGGAGGCATCCTCAGCCACAGCTGATGGACTGTTCGAATCCTTGCTCTTGCCCCACCTTGTGACTTCCACAGTCCAGGTAAATGTTCAAAAGTTATCCAGAGAGCTATTTTTCACACCATATAAATAAAAGTAAATATTTAGGGTTTATTCAAACATAGGGAAAAAAGGAAGTGAATCCTCAAAGGTTTTTTCATGTAGTCTTTTGTTCTAAACAGCTATGGCTTTGCTGTGACATTGAAAGCCCTTTGAATAGATATGGTACAATCTGAGTGAGAAAATAAGAACAGGGAGAACCCTTTTATGTTTATTCTTCACATAGCTTTAAGAAGAATTCATGGTATCTTTTCTCAATTTTCTATTGCAGATTTTTGTGCTGTTAGCAGGATTTGGCAAAGTTGCTGCTAGATGTTTGCATCATGGAAAAAGTGCTAATGGCCTGTCTCAGATGCAGGATCCCTGTTCCATCGCCCTTGGCCACATTTCCCCAGGTTTTATAGGTATTCCTTGCACTTTATAACAGTGCACTGCTAGCTCTGTACTGACCCATGACAAATTTAATCACAAGAGTTTTACAGTATTTGCGCTTAAGAATTACTTACAAGTTTTTCATCATCATATGCCTCAGTAGGGCAATTTGAAAAACACTACTTAAGGAATGTCTTTAGTCTTACATGGGCACTCTGGCTTACACAGTTAATGCAGAATACAGTTCTGCAAATAAGCTACCATGAAGTCTTTGTAAAGAAAGACTTTTTTTTGTGTTGACACAAGACTATTTTTTTCTTGTGTTGGCTCACTACACTCAGCTGCCAAGTGAGCAATCCAGAAGTCCTGTTTCTTTCCCAAGACAGATTACATTATTATCAACAAAATGCTCCCTTCACTGCCAGTGGGACAAGACAATGCAAAACCTAAATATTCTGACATCTCCTAGAATCAAGTTCTCCCTTGATTACTCATGTGCTTTGGTACTAGGTGGTTGAAAATCGTCCAAAAGTCACAGGCCTCCGTCTAGTCTGGAGACCTGAGTTTGAAATAAGTGTAGAAGTTGTGATGGTATTTATGTTTAGGAGTCTGATCCTTTTAAGTCACCTTTGAAAGCTGATTACTTGATTGTTCATATCCATTTTTATCAGACATCACAACTTCTTTGTTATTGATGAAAAACTCACAGTTAAGTTACTGACAAGTGGCATTGGGCTACAAAAGTGTTATAGTGATTCAGATCATGCTGATTAACATGATTTTAAAAGATTGATTTAATAGCACTTCAATTAAAAACAGTGAGAGATGACATGGAACAAACAAAAAGTCAGAATGTAAGTTTTGCTCCTTCCAGCAGACCTGTAGTTTACAAATGGCAATGCTCAGGATTCCTACATGTCTTATTTTTTATTTAATGGCTATTCTCAAAGGGTAGCTCTATCTCAGATTTAAGCAATTTACAGTTTAAAAGTTATCAAGGTTTTATTTCCTATGATGGCACCAAACCCTTAAAATCTCCAGTGCAAATGCTTTTCAACCCCTGACTCAGTCCTAGGGAGTTTATCAGTGTTGTAGGTTTGGATAACCAAATTAAACCACACCAGTTTTTCCTGGAGAGAGAAGGAAAAAAAAAAAAAAAAAGGAGTCATTATAGCGAAATGGTTCCCAGAAGCAAGAAAACTGTATTGTCCACACAGGCTTTTCCAATCAGCCTTAAGCCTTTTTCCAACCAGCCTTAAGCCAAAGAGATCTCAGAAGATACCAACTCTGCAGCAGCAGAGTTCTCCAAACTTCAATAGGTCTTTAGGACACATAAAGACTGGAAGAATTTTGGTAAAAATATCTGGGTTTTCCACTGGTTTTCTGTTATCCCCCAAAGTCTGTAATCTGTAACAGCCTCCCATAAGAAAAGAGGCTGTTACTACTCTTTTTCTAAGTCTATGCTGTGAGCTACAGTAAAGGAGATCTGGGGGTCCACTTTAGTAGTTTTAATGACTGAAGGTTGTCACACAGATGTGTTTGGTAAACTCTGTAGGAGTCCATTCTGTGTTAACTGACCCTTATGAAATGTCACAGAATGAAGATTTTAGAGATGGCTACAGGGAAGAGGATAATTCTAGAGCAGGGAAGCATTGCCTTGATCCAGTGGGAAAATAAAAGGGAAAATAGAGGGGATCACCCAGCACATGGGTTTCTAGATGAACAGTTGAATTTATCAAAATAACATATGTTAAATTGTGTGATAAAAACCATTTACAGATCACCTGAAAGAACAAAACCAAATTATTCATCAAGAAACTTGCCACATCCTCAGTTTTCCGTTACACATTGCGCTTTCATAACCAGTTTCACAGGGTTTGTCATAGTTAAATTGGTTTTGTCTACATTTATTTCTAAGTTGTGTGGGTTTATTACTGTGAGTGTCAGAGAAAACTGGAGTTTCTCATGTTATTAATAATGTGGAAAAATCTGCAAGACTATCTCAATTTAAGCCCCAAGAAGCTCCCAGTTTCATATAAATTCAAGGTTATTAATTCTAGGTAAAACATAGCATTACTATGCAAATACTGTTCCCCTACTCTGACAAGCTCTATCCATTCAAGCTTCCTCATTCAGAGTGTTTTCCTGTTTGGTTTTTCACTGAAATTAAAGTTTTACAGTCGGTAGCATAGGTGGCGGGAATGAAAAAAATTCCAACAAAACACCAAAATAACCCAAACTACTCATTTTTTAAAGGGCAAGTGTGAAAAATATATGCTAATAAGGGCATTTATCACCAAAAAGCAGTACAGCTCCTAGAGGTTATCCAAGCGGGCCCTTGAGAGTTCAAAGAAACAGAGAGATTATTAATATTATGATGTTTCCAGCTAAAATGATTTAAATGATTACTCAAGGATTGAGGAGAAAGACATTTGAATAGATACTGCTGTACATCTTATCCAAAAAATACTAAAAATGAAACTCTGTAGAGACAGAGTATAATGCTAACATCTTAAAGAGAAGACATCAAATACAGTTTTGTAGCTTGATTCAAAGAGCATGTACATTCACCTCTTAATTCATTTACTCTTTGTTAGAGCTGTACCACTAACTCATCAGATAAACAAGCTGGCCGGTTGACCTCATCCCACCAGGCAGTGTCAGTTTTTAGCAGGTGTGCCTGAAGGACTCTTCCTTTCTGCTCTTTGAATCATTCTGTAGACACTAATGAGCATCCCTCTTCAGCTTTAATTATTGGTCCCTGACAAGTCAACATAATAGGAATCAGCTTAACCAAGCATACTCCCCAGTGACATGTTCAATTACTCAGGTTGTACTTCTCTGCAAGAGGTCTGAGGGGTTGCTAATTTAACATTGTCAAAAAAATAAACAGAGGTATTGGTTACAGTTTATCTTTTGACCCTTATGTCACCAAATCTAGCAAGATACCTCCT
This sequence comes from Corvus moneduloides, assembly GCF_009650955.1. NCBI lineage: Eukaryota > Metazoa > Chordata > Aves > Passeriformes > Corvidae > Corvus > Corvus moneduloides. The sequence goes on from NC_045476.1 coordinate 150,659,965, forward strand.
CCTGGAATGGAGAAGATTAAATACATAAAAATTAGTATTCTGGTTTTACTTTTTAAATAAAATTAATTACTACCTGTAAAGTGATTCATGTCAAGCTATGTTTTATGAGGAGAGACACTGACACTTTGACAAGTGCTTGTTGATGTATGATTGTATTAATAAAACTGTTTGGTTTTCCAGTTTTATAAAATACAAAAGTGTTAGCATTTATTCATTCATATTTACTGCAAAAATACAGTACCAGAATTAATTTCTATTTTTGGCAAATACAAACAGCTACTTTCCTTAACCAGAAATATCAGTGTTACAAATGAAAGTAGGAAGCCTTTCATTTAGCAAGCTCATTATTAAGAAATGAAATGGCACTTTGGAGGTAAAAAAAAAAATCTCTGCAAAAAGAATATTTACAAAACACTTTAAGACTAATTCATTTCACTGGATTTAATTCAAATTTTGTAAAAAATAAATAGAAATTATATTCCAGTTTTAAAAGGCAAATTATTACTTAGTCTGACCAGGTAACAAAGGACTAGAAACTTGTCCAATAGTGTTGGCCTCAAGTACTGCATTTCTGGTGACCTGAACAGGTTTATTATCATCCATTTGGGCAGGTGAATGGTATTCTCCTGCAAAAGACTATATTGTCAAATATAGTAATATAATAATAGTCTTATCAAATGACTATAGTGTCATCTCCTAAACATCTACATACAGAAATATAAGCGAGTTTTTCTTTTTAGCTTTGTTTGAGTATTTAAGTGGAAAAGACTGAAATTTTAGTATCACTTTACAGAATACTTCCAAAGGATGAAAATATTAAAAAACTCAAATTCATATTGAGACTCAAGATATAGATGTGCCTCTTAAAAATAATCCTATATGTTTTGTCATTTCTTTTTTTTTAAATTTCAAAAAGTTAGGAAAGCAGAACACTCCAAACAAGCAGGCAACCAACCCTAAGGAAACTGTGGCAAAGAAAGAAGTAGAATCCTCACATGAGCTTCAATGAAAATAGTCAGTATAATTTTGTACTGTTTCCTTTATCAATAAATTTCACAGCAAATAAAATCTGAATGTTGCAGTACTGAAACACCGATGCAAAGTCTCACATTTCCTCATTACAGCAATGACCATCGTAACTGACCTACTCTGCTATTTACCAAACATATACTAAAGCTTAATGCATATGATGATAAAGCAAGCGCTCATTTTATAGTAAATATCTGTCTAAGCACTTTGGACCACAACTAAGAATTTAGTAAGAACATGGACAAAGGACTTGGAACATGGGAACTTTTTGCACAAACTTTGGCTTGGGTGGAAGCAAGACCACATCTTGTAAGTCTTACTATTTCACAACTATACATTCAACCTCTTCCAGCCTTCTTCCATGTTTGTTCCACTGTTCTTATACAACAAAATCACATTTGAGTATGGCTTCATTTTTATGTTTAGCAACATCCTTCTTAATACAGCCAAAATTTAGTTCTGCTTATGACGACTATTACTATTTTTCTTAGTAGACTTATACAATGTAATGGCTGATATTTTTTTTGTGGAGATGTATCAGTAGAAAAAGCCAGATGTCAGGCTCAGTTCCTGGAGCTCATAGTAAGTTCCAGGCAATAGAGTGGTTCTGGGCAAATGATGAATATACACAATGATGAACATACACAACAGCACGGTATAAATACATATAATCAGATCTCATTTCTAGAATTTCTTCACAGATAAAACTAAAAAAAAAAAAAAAGGAGCAGAAAATTATAGCCTCTAGAAATAAAAACTTTACTGTGAGTAGTAATTCTTAGCAAGCCCAAAGGGCCCTTGGTAAACCGTAGAGATAAAAGCTTCTGCAGGATCCATAACATGCCCAACAAAGCCATAGCACAGCTGTATCAGTGTCTAACAACGGACTGTGAGAGTTCTGCAAACAAACACCATATGGAAGAACAGAAATCTGTTATTTAACCTAAAGCTCTCTAATTGCCTGGGGTTTAGATGAAAAGATCTTCCCAGCATCACAGAAATTATTCTTCTGTTGTTGAGCTTCAGAAATCTAACCCTGGGCTCCCTTCACTGCCAGTGCGACAAGGCAATTCAAAACCTAAATATTCTGACATCTCCTAGAACCAAGTTCTCTCTTGATTACTCATGTGCTTTGGTACTAGGTGGTTGAAAATGAGGATACACTATCAAATGACAGAACACGTTAGGTACTTCCATTTGGCAAGGAGATATTTTCACATCAGGAAATGAGGCATGCTCCTAGCTAACTAACATTTTCAACAGTTAGAATTAATCAAATCCTTTAGATTAGGCACAGTAATGTTTTTTCTTTTTTTTCTTTTTCTTTTTTTTTTCCAAGTAAGAAAAAAGGTTCTTTTACCAGCCTAGTGATTGTAGAATACACAAGAGCAGAGCAGAAAGCGCACAGAAAGTAGGTTGCTTAGGTACTGACACATTACAAAGGAGACTCTCAGTATGTTTTCTTCATCATCATAAAGAAAACTTCTGCAAATATCTGTCAAGAGTGGGAAGCCTAATCCACAATGACTTAGTCATACTTTCAAATTAAAGGTAGGACGCCACACAGAAAGCAGTAAAAAGAATCTCTCTTCTGGTATGTTTTCAGCCTTGGACAAAAAACAACACATCTTTCCAATTTTCAGGACAGGTTGACACGTCCTTAATGATTAGCAATTTTTCGTAATTCTCCACAGTGAGAACAAAGCTAATTGTAAAAAAAATGAAAAATAATCTGGTCTGAAATCGCTAGATTTATAGCAGCAGAGGAAAAACAATCTTTCATAATATAGTCACTCAATCAACTAAATTAGAGGCAAATATGTCATGGCATCGGCTTGTCACAATCTCTTCCTACCAATGATGCTACACCAGCAAGGTTAATTCTCCCAACAAATCAGACAGACTGGATTCCCATTTCTTTTGCTGACTTTTATATGACTGAAGCAGGTTCTTCAAAGCTACTGCACTGTGACCTTTTATTTTCTGCAGCTGTCTGCAAAAGGGCTTCAGACAAACAGTTCAGAACCAGGGCATGACATGGAAACAAGACTTCACAGCCTTGGGCTAATGTGGCTCAGCACAGGATAAACAGTTTTTTGTCTATCTTTCAGGGTTTATCTCTTTTATGACTCATGTTGAATAATTGTTTCCTCATCCCTTTCTGTCGTAAGGGACAGGGAACATGCTTGTTCAAGACAAGAGCTTTACATGGAATTTAGGAGGAACAGGACACAATCTAGAGCTCTTGCTACTATGGATTGGCTGTGTTGTTCTCCCTCTCACCCTGCCCCTCATTTTTCAGTCCAATAATCCAAGCTGGTAGCTGACTGTAGAAACAGTCTCTAGGAGGGCTCTGAAATTTGCGGTATGGCTGCTGGCAGTGATAAATGAGAGTTATAATTGATATATCTCATTTCAGTGCATATAAGCAAAATCACAAACTGATAACACATAAAGAAAATGGATGAATGCAATCTCATTCTTCATTCATTAGATAGCAATCTTATTTCACTTTTGTTATTGAACATGAAACATAACCTTAGCCTGAGAAAACAGGAATTTAAAATCTTGCCTTCAGAAGTCCTACCAAAAACAAGAGCATTGTACTTACATCATATGAAAACACACCATGAAGTACAATTCAAGAAGCCAGGGTACCAACAGGATCTTATTTACATGTTCTACTGCTTTATTATGTATTTATATTATGTACCTTGATTAAATCTTATCTCTTGATTCTATTATCATAATATGCCACTTAAAGAAACAAACAATCTCCACCCCTCAGTGGGGGAGAGGGCAGGGGGGAACATAAAACCACAAGAAAAGCATACCAGCAGCATCAAACCACTCGTACTGGAACTACAGGTTCTGCTGGTTCATCAGCCAATACTGAGCTCAGTAGCAAGGGTAGATTTGATGATATGTAACAATGGTTTGTGTCAGCATGTGAAAGTCAATCACATACCATTTACAGAGACAGGCAAAAGGAAACGTGGGTCAGGGAAGAGCTGGGCACTACATGTTCAGTCCAGGAGGCACTTGTGAGGCTGATGCCACAGAACAGCTGCAACCTCACCACAGGTCCAGCTCAGCCTACAGGGAATTCCCAAGTGTTGTCTCCCACCAATTGTCCTCTCTGAAAGTCTGCTTCTCTACCCAAGCCACAGCATGGTTTTTGTGGCACTCACGTTCACATGCAGTCTGCTAGAAATGGGGATGATGAGTATGAAGACATTTAGGATTGGGAAGGAGAAGTGTTAGGTCCTTTGGAGAGGAAATGACGGAAGACAGCAACTCTCAACACACACAGTTTTCAGTTTATACAGACATAATCACTCTCTCTACATAACTAAAAAAGCCATGACAAATCCAAGACCAGTGGTAACACTCCTACTTTTAGTGATTTCTGGGAGAACAGCACATCAACCTAGATAAATTCTCACAGTTTCCTGTATTACCCTCCTGTAGTTTTCTGTTGATTACCACACTTGCCATTATGTTACATGTCCAAACTGAAGCTCAGATGTAGCAAAATATGAACTCAATTATCCAGCAATACTAGTTTGATCCCCGCCAAATACTACTGAGAAGAGCAAGTTAATCTAAATCTGTGAAAAAAATGAGCAAGGTGGGGAAGGAAGTGAAAATATTTTTCTCAATCCTTACTATAACAGCTTTCACTGTATTTACAGATAGGGAGATATCCTGATCTTTTAGTGAAAAAAATTGAGAAAAGGAAGCTTCTGAAATAGCCTGACAACTGTTCTGTAATGTACACTCAAGCACTGTGCCCACACAGGTAAGAGATGTTTGCATGCTATTACTGATTAACCCATACAATATTTCACATGACATTTGCTCAGCTGAAGTGATTTTGGAGCAAATAATTAAGAGAATGAAAAAAGCTTCAGGAATACAAGAGTAGTAGGTTAAAAGTGTTAGTCCACACAAAAGCAGTTCCCTGTATCTACTTTTTTATCATTTTTCCAATATTTTTCCCCGATCTTCTTCTACATTATAGAATTGGCAGGATATGACATTTAGACAATAATTAATTTTTCAGCTAAGACCAGCAGGTTTTGGTTAGGCAGTTATCCATGTCTAAACTGATGCAATGCAGATGTACAAGTCAGTCTCTTTAATACCTACTTCATTAACAATAAGCTCTTCAGTGTAGAAAGTAGAGGACTCCGCTCCCACATAACTATCCAATAAACCATCATGGATTTTCAGAGCTTTCATATGAATGTGGAAATACTATCAGATGTTTTAGGCATGACTTCTTTTCTTGCTACAGTTCTTTTATACATGAGCGCCGAGGTACAAGGCATCATCAGTTTAATGAAAGACAGGAAGAAACTATTCTATATCAAAGAGTAGTAAGAGAAAAACAAACAAAGTAAGTACATATGGAAATCAAGAGCGGTCATGGCAAATTTTTCTTCTCACAATAGCCATAAGTATGCTACTTTTTTACATTCCAAAAAAAAAAAAGATCAAAACCAAAAAGACTTAAGAGAGTGCCTCATTAAAAATACTGTTTCTTCCTCCTGTTTTCTAGCTATTTTTTTTTCCATTTTAACAATTTCATATTGGAAAACCGTCATACTTACACAGCAACAGATCTTATAGGAACTATTTAAATCTGCTTACACTCCCACTCTTTTTATAGCTAATCTGGTCGAATGATACAAAGAGAAAATCTGACATGATGCAAAAAAGTGAAGAGCATGTATGAAGTTAAGCAGCCTGCCTGTGGAATGCACAGAGAAGGTATCACCTTCCTTTAGCACATACTTCCTTTTGCTAATACATATGAAATAAAAATATAATTCAAATAAGGTTGGTCAGTTTCTGTAACTACAGGCGCATAGTACTGGATAGGGAGTTATCAAATGAATGGAGTAAAGGCCAGTTTGGTGGCTGAAACGGTAAAAAAAACCTGTAATGTTTTAAGTTTGTCAGAACTACCAGTGACTAGCTGAAAGGAAGCATTACCAAGCTTATTATAATGTTTCAAAAATATGTCACTGTCAGTAAATCTATATTGTTAAGAGACACGTTTATGGAAAATAAATAAATTCATAATTCAAAATAAATAAATTCATATTCAAAATAAATAAATTCATTCCTATGGTGCATGTAGGCTTTCAGGAGGAGACTTGTTCCTATGCAGAGATGCAGCTGAGTATTTGTCCCTAAGAGATCAAAGACGATCCCCCTTTAAATTACTTTTATCTCTAACAGAAATTTAAAAAATAACATGCCTTCAAAGGAAAAGGAAACAGAGCATATATGATGAGGAAAGTGCTCAGCGTGACAATAGGCTGACAAGACCCCAACATCTATCTTCACCTTGAGGGACGTGTAAAGAGAAATTGGAGTGTGTACACAATATGTTTTTGGAGTTGATCCCTCTACAAATGTCATGCTCAATTGCAGTAGGTATTTATATACATCAGTGATAAGGCACTGCAATGAGCATGCACTGTACACGCTATTATGCCTGTATGGTGCTATCTATTTTCATCATCCTACTCAGCTTTAGAAACTGAATACCTTCTGTGACAAACCAGCTGGATAGACATACACACAACCCAACTTAGTGAGAGCCTCACAAACTGCAAATAAAAAAAGTGTTCTGTTTATTAAAAGATGAGGCTGGAAGTCTCCCTTTAAGAGTGAATTATGGTTATAAAAATTATTGGCTTACTTTTTTTTTTTTGGTTTGGTTTTTTTTGGTTTTTTTACAGGCAACTTCATCGGCCATCCCTTTATGTCCTATGACAATGTTACAATCCCATTTTCTTTTACTTGTGATAGTAAAGTTTGACACAATGATAAAAAATACAGAGTGTTTCAGAAAACAATATTCTTATCAACATCAATCTCTCATTTTTAATGCAATGAATGGAACTGAAGAAAAAGAAAAGCAGCAGTGTAATACAGTTGCAACCTACGCAATTGTAACAATTTTGATGAGTGCTTTCCCTGCTGCTGAGACACTCAGAGGAAAAGTCCTTTTGAAAAGCGTGATTATTTTCATTTACTATCCACAGATAGTAAACTACAAAAATACAGCCTAACATTAGGGATGTATTTACATGCTGGGGAATCCATCAAACTCAAACAGAAGTGTAAAGACTCAGGTGGACCCTTGGCACTGAAATACTCCAGAGAAACCCTGGCACCAAATGTTTAAGAATAGATACAATATGGTTAGAAAATGGAACAAATCCAAAGAAACCGTAAAAATATGTGAGAAGATACATATTTACATGTACACAGATTATATGAGCACCATTTTTAAGCAACTATTAAATGCTAAATGCATTAGGCGCTGGCACTAAATTCCAGCTTCCCACCATTATGTCTTAATCCAAATAACATTAACAGTAAGCATCAAAATACATTCATTCTAGGGTCAGTGAGATAAGCATGCATACTGGTTTGGACTAGTAAGCTGTTTTTAATAATGTTGCAATCTTTTTGAGAGCAGAATTTTAAATCAGTAAGTACAGTAGTTACTTGGTGTTACTTTATGAAAATGGGTGTATTGTCTCCCTTCCTTGCTCCACCCTTAAGCTGCTGCTAAAGTTCTCAGATACGTCTGATTTCTTCTTGCCTTCTTGAAGGAATTGCATGGGTCTTTGTAGTATTAATAACACCCACCTTCCCCACACCCCCAAAAAAGAGGTTTTCTGGAATGCTTACACCATGATAAAAAAGGGATTTACTAGATTGATTTTGCAGAGACAATACCACAGTTCAGTTCTCAGTGGAATGGATACCCACCTTACAGAGCACATCCTGGTTTTTAGTTCTGTCAGCGTCTAAAGCCTGAGCAACACTTTGTAGCAGTTCTTAAGAGTGACAAAACCTAGCCATTTCAAACTGTCAAAAGCACTGGTTTAAAGCATTTGAGCACTGAGGTTATGTTTTGTTTCACCTAGATCAAAAATGATTTAAAATAAGTTCATCAAGTCCCTTGATTTCTGTAAATTGTGATAAAAATCAATAACAGAGCCTTATTGTTTTAGTCTAAGAATTGTTTTGTTTCTTTTAATATCAGTAAATGCAATGAATGTTTAGTGGTTGCTCAGGGTCAGCTAATATTGGACACTCTGAAAACATACTGAAACCTAAGCTTTGGGGAGACAGACAGGGCAGGGGAAGGAGGAATGTTGTCAATTTAAATACTCTGTGGATATGCACAGCACAGCCATTCTGAGACCTCCAAGCTGTCCTTTCTTTGCCTACCCGTTCAGAATCATTAAAACTGAACTTACAGACAGCTCATACTTTCATTAGCAATTATTAATACTGCCACCCATTTGTGAATGAAGAGGGACTGGTGTACCAGAGAGAATCTGCAGAGTTGTCTCTCTTCTGTTTGGTCTGATAGTCTCTGTTTTTAAAGAAAAGAATGAACGGCTTAGGTGGGTGACTTTTGAGTCTGAAAGTCCAGGTGATTTCAGGGCATACAATGAAACCACAGAGATTGTGGATTATCCACCAAGAAGCTCTGGCCAACTCAGACCCTGTCACACCCTGCATATGAAACACTGAAAATAAACTGTCTTCTGACCAGTATGGCAGTATGGAACAAGAATTAAAAAAAAATTTTTTTTTAAAAATCTAAAGACAAAAATAACCCCTCCTATTCCTTTGGAAAAAACTACCCAAAAGACTTGGCTGACATAAGAAGGCAAAACAGCATTTCCTGCACAGACTTCATAAACCACAGTGGAATATAAAAGAAACTTGTCTCTAACATATTCCCTAAAGCTCACCACCAGACCCAGCATTATGGGACCAGTAAGTGACCGACCTAATGATTTTGCTCAGTTGTAGTGTAACATCTCAGAATGTTGACAATTTGCACTTTTTATGTTTAGTCACAGTGCTGAGCTGTTCTTTAGGCTCAGATTAGAAAACATTACAGATACTGAACAAGGTTTGACTGAGGTTTTAAATGCCATCATGCCACGATGAATTCCATGGTCTGTGGCATTGCTTTACACTCCAGCTCAGAGGGGAACAAATCCCTGGTTGAGACTTCATAAATACCACTGTTAAAGAAAATGGCTTTAAAATTCCCTACTAACATTAGACAGCACTGGAATTAACACCACTCTTAATTTTAGACTACGTCCTGCAGCCTTCAGATGAGCTGTGTTTTACATCAAAGGAATTCCCATCTAATGTACAACAATGTGATCATGGGTCAGTGTGGTAAATCTGAACCTTCCACTCTAACCATATTCCTTCTCCTGTGTCAATCCTCAGGTGAGTCCTAATTCTGCTCCATGCTGAAAACAATCAGCAGCTATGTCCTGAGGTGACAGCTGTCAATAGCAAAGCTCTCACACCAGTCACCACTGCTAATTAATAGCTCTTCTTTGGACTGTTGGTATATTGAAGTTCAACAGTCGTGACTGGCTTGTTAACAGCTATGAAATCTCAAGCTGGCAACAGAAAATGATTCATTGCAAGGCTGATGAGTAATTTTTGGTGAATTGCACATTAGTGTTTTCTTTCTCATTCCTCTCCTTTTTTGAAAAAGCAGAACCTTTTATATATTAGCATGCCTTATCACATACATTTTATTAACTTTAAATTCCTATTTTTTTGCAGGCGTTTTACAGTAATAGTATTTCTGGACTTATGGAACAGTTTCACTTCAATACTAAAAAAATTAAGAGCAAAAATTTTATTATTATTACAATAACATAGTGGGGAAAAACCCTGAAAATTCTGAAATTGCTGTAACCAATTTGGTTGGTAAGTTTTACTCCCTTGAAAAACCTGATCTGAAAATGTTTCAAGCCATCAACCTATAAAAAAGGTATTGATGTGTATATGATGATGGTTAACACAGCAGTCTCACAATATGAGATCTTTGTTAGACAAATGAACTGATACCTATGGCAACTGTGATCTGCTAAAGGACAGGAAAGAACAGAACCCCATTTATCCACTGAAGAAGTCCTTTTCTAGTGTTTAACCATGCTACATCCTAAACCACTGGGATAACAGCACTAATAGTCACAATTCCACCAGGGATTACAGCACATTCCAAGCAGGTTTCCAAAGCCCACCCTGGCAGCAGCCTGCATTCAGGAGCAAATACTCTCAGCTTTGGAAAGGTAGTCAAGTTGGACATCAAATACTACATTAATTAGCTGATCAGTGAGTAAATAAGACAATTTTCATCTGCAGTTTTGCTGCTGTGGTCAGCAAAAAGCTTTTAATTATCTGACCTATTGCAAACAAGCAGGCAAGGTCTACTTATTTTTCTTCAGAACCATGTTCATTTTAATTAAAATTGATGCTGTTGTTCCAAAAACTACATACTCTCTAACTTTTCAGGGATAAATGAGGAAAATGGTGGTGAGAAGTGGTCTAGGCATTAATGCATTTTTGTATTATTAAGAATTAATCAGGCACTTGTAAAAGATAGGGAAGTGGAAAAGGAGACATTGGGAGGAGAAGGAGAAAGAAAAGTGGGGGAAACAGAAAACAATGAAAGCCCTCTCCCAACACAGAAACACAACAATGAAAACAAACAGGGATCTTTAGAAGTGAAGTAAAACTAATAAAGGCAGTGGTAGAAGAGCTGTATAAAGGGCAAATATACCAGTGTCAGATAATACAGTGGCAATTAGCCAACAGTTTAAAGACAAAAGTCTAACATCAAAAGGAAGAGAATTTTAAAAACATGCGTTATCTTGCTTCCCAGCCCTCTAGCAGCCAGGGCATTGATGCTGCAACAAGATCCTGGTGGTGGGATAAGATCGGTAGGGCCATTTACATCTTACAGGTAAGCAGAGTTGGGGTCTGAGCTAATCAACTATGCAAGCAAGAAAACTCATGTTATTATACACTGCAGCTGGCTTAGATTCATGAGGAATTCAGAGCAAACATCATCAAGGCAACTGTGTACCTCATGGGAGGAGTCTGACAACACAACTCTGCAACTGCATTTCGCAACCAATTCGACTTCTGGTTTTAAAAATACCAGGCAGCAAAGGACAACCAAGTCATAAGCAGGCAGTCTGAAGGGGCACAGGAAAATTTTAACTTTGTCATTTTCTGCTTTTGACTGCCAAATCATAATGCTTAAACTCTTCCTCAATGCAAGGATACATTTTTTTGATGATGATGATACTGATAACCATTATGAAAGTTTATATCTCAAAAGCCTGGAGCAACACACTAGATTTCAAGATTATTTCATGCTTAGAAGTTGTTTAACAAAATGCAAAGTGGTCTCAAAAGCATTGTAACTAAATTTTTACTGGAATTCACCAAGATAAGCACTTTATTTTTAAATGTATAATCAAAGCACAGAAAGGAAAGATGAAAACACGCATGAAGCCAATCCTCATGGATCAACACCAAATCACATTAGGTTCTGCAGGAATGTAAGATGACTGACAGAGTCTCCTCTGATTTTTGTATTTCACTCACTGGTTTAACTTCAGATTGTACCTCGTGTCAAGGTTCATGCAGATAATTAGCACTAAGGAAATAACGGCCTTCAAAGACTGTGTTTATTATTGTTTTATTCTAACTAAACATAACACTTGGCAAAAAACAGAGGACTCTCCCTCTTCCTTAGAGCATTTTTCCTCTTTCTGGTCCCCTTCTCTCCCTCCAAAACCTTCAAACCAGATTCTGAAGCCAGTGGACCCATTAAACAAATCACTGAGCTCTGTGCAACATTTTCCTTCTGAAGAAATTCATTTGCCCTGCTTGCTTACCTGGAAAGGCGGCTTTTTGTCCCTCGCTGCAGGTGCTGCACTGCTCCTTGATTTTGTGAAGCCAAAGTCCCCATGCCCTTTGAGCAATATTGCTGCCATTTACTGTCATACTCTAACAACCTGGGTGACTTGTCAAAATGTATTCTAGCAGCCCCCAGCCTCAAACCCAAAGTGTTTATGGAGAACTCTGTGGATCTACTTCCCACGAATGAAAGAGTTAATCCAAAAGACCTCTACTAATGCACAATTGCAATTAATGTGAAGTTGTTAACAAAAATAGAAGAGTACAGATGTTGAATTTTAGATCTATTTGGAAGCAATCCACTTTAACATGGTAAGGAAGAATGGCAAAGAGGTTCCAATGGGCTTATCATGTACCAAGCCCTGAGGTGGTAAGATAAAGTTATGTTTCCATTTCCAAAGGATGTAACTTTCTTCAAAAAAACCCAAAACAACAAAACAGAGCAAAACAACAACAACAACAAACCCCCCCCCCCAAAAAACCAAACCAAACTGTTAAGAAGGCAGGATATGCTCCTTATCAAAAGGGAGAGTTGCATATCTTATTTGCCTTCCTATGACACCACTGACATCAACAGCCAAAGCATGACTACATGCAAGTGTTTTGGTGGGTTTTTTTTCTTCTCCATTACTTTTATAAGATTGGCTAGAATTTACATGAAAGGTTGTTGATTACCTAAGGCAAATAACACGATCAAATATATTAAATTAAAAGCAACCAGCCTCAACAAGCAAGACACAGAAGGCGGATTCTATGAATTACATACTCTCTGCTCTACCTGCAGACTGTAAATCATCACAGGCTCACTTGACAGTGCCAGACATAGGCAGAGCAGCACTAAACCATCATAAGTGCAGACACTGGGGTTTTTTTCCAAACAATTACACTCTTGGAACTGGAGAGTAAGGGTGTTTTTTTGCATGAGTCCCCCCACCCCCATCCCCGTCTTTCATATTCAAACACTTGGGGCAAGGCAATTTGACACTGGTTTCTGTAACAAACCTGGTCAGGCAGGATTTCTCACACACCCTGCACAAAAGGCTAACTTCTCACAAAGTACTTATTGGAGATTTACGTCAAGGTTGAGTGAACTGCAGCCAGGGAACTGAGCTCAAAACATTGTGTGAAAGGCTCTGGTGCTAATCACTAAACCAGTGGCTTAGCTGGAGATGGAACTGGGGAGGGGGAAACAAGAAACAAATAAAAAGTACTCTTTGTAGTATATAATTTCCAGTATTTGGCTACAATACTACCAGGGAAAAAATCAATCACTTGCAACTGAAAATTTTCTCTAATTATCAAAATACTGAAACAGCTATACTGAAAGGAAAAATCAGCTTCTATATTCACTTTCATTCCATATTTCCAATTATATGGATTCCATATTTCCAATGAAGGAATGACTACGTGATGCTGTAACTCAGACATTGATCTTAGTTGTTGCTGCTGAAAGAATAAAGAATTTGTATACCACCGTCAGAGGTGAACACTATTAGATAAGCAACCATATAAGGTGACTGACAAGCAGTGATAGACCTTGTCCAGGCTACGATAGCAGGGCCATGTCAGAACACATTAACTAATTTGTTCTGTCCATCCAGCATAAACACACCACGCTGTTGTGTCTAAGTCTAAGCTAGTGCATTAGGAGCTGACAGTACACGTTCCCTTGTGTTCATCGCATTCGAAAAACTAGCCAACTTTTCTATCACTGTATCTTTACAGTCTAGGTTCAATGTGTTCTTTACAATTAAAACAGTGTATTACACAACTGGTTCAGCTGAAATGAATTCCAAGAGGAACTCAGATGTTCCACAGACATGCTCTTTGGTCACAATTTATGCAAAAATTATTTTACATTCATCAGAAAACCCCTTTTCTCTTCTGAATAGTGGAAGACATTTAGGAATTCCTTAATAAAATAGGGTAAGAAGGAATATTCTAAACAAAAAATAGACTTTTCATCTTAAATGCTGCCAGTCCTACAGCAAAGATGTACTGAGATTCACACATTACAATTTTTGCAAGCTGTACAAAGCCCATGCTCCTTCTAAGAGGTCACAGCAGCCAGACCTCTGACCCAGCAAAAAGCCCTGTTGTTCTCTCTGCAGGTTTACAGTGGATGGGAAGGCAAATTTTATTTCCTACACTGTGATACACTGTTGCACTAAATTTGACCAACTATTTGTTTTGTAAATGTTTTAAAATATTGTTAAAAATGCCATTGTTTCGTAAAACAGTGTGTTTATCTGTTACGCAGACATCATATATGAACTTAATTGATCCAGTTGCTCAAGTAACTTTATTCCCCCTAATCTATCCTCACACCACAGTACAGAGGCAACAATCCCTGGCATAGCAGCTTTCCTGCTTACTGCAAACTACAGGAGAAAAAAGTAACTACTACCTGAGATAAGCAGTAGTCACCAATGTTAAACACCACAAAAATCCACACACGAATAAATGTATTATTTAAGAAATAAAAAAAGTTACCCTTCTGTAGCTGCTGTTATAAAGATGGAAATGTTAAGAAAAACTTTCTTTATACTGCTGCAAGAATCCCAGCTGCTGAGCATTTACTGTTGCCCTGTAAAATTGGGGTGGAGAAATTCCCTGCTGCAATAAAAATGCCCATAAACCCATAAACAAGAGACACATCAGTTCCCCTAAAGAAAAAAAAAATACCATTAGGACAGCCTTTCATCCTTAGTGTATCTGAAGGGCTTAAGACACACTTTGCTGCCTAAATATAATCAGCAACATTACCACACTAGTACCCTCAGTAAGTTTTAAAGTGACATATGACCAAAGAATTTTGTCAGCGTTTGTTAGGTTGTATTGGGAAAGACAAAGAACAAATTGCAAGGCAAAGTTATTGCAGATTGTTCAGTGGTGAAGAGGTTAGATCAACTTTAAAAAAGCAGTCAATCATGCAATTCAAGAATAAAATATCCATCTGCCCATATCTGGAAAATTCAAGATGATGGGGTCTCATTGGAGATGGTGATCATTTGCCATGTAACCGGCTTCTTTGCAGTATTATGAGGGGTCTGCTCCATTATTCACTTGTGAGTTTTTTAGTTCATGGACTTCTTATGACCATGAACCAATCCTTAACACCTCTACTTTCCATGCACAGCTCTGCATCCTCTCCTGGCACAGCACCTATCTCAATATCCTTGACAGCTCTCCCTTGTAAAAACCCTGCCTGTTTGCTAATGCCTGGTGCAGAATGAAGACAAGACATTTCTTTTGTAAGCACCTCAAAATAGAGGTGGTTTTGTTTGTTCAGTCTTTGAACGATTGGTGCTTGGGGGCTGGATAAGCTTAGGAGATCTTAGAACAGAAAGTAGTGTAAAAAGGTGTTACGCACTTTAACAGAGGATTTAGAAGAGCCTGTAATGGACATTAAGGGCTGGCTTCTCATTTTTCTTGGATCATCTTCAGGCAAACCCTGGCATTTTGTAGAATTAACTCACTCAAAACCAGTTCTTTGTATTAGCATACCTGAGTGGGAAATTATGTAGAGCAACTTGGACTTGCATATTTTAATTTAGTCACCTGCTTTTTGCCTGTACGACACCAGATTTCCCCTAAATGTAACACATAGAGAATTACAGGGGTTTGATAGTGCCACCAATCTTCAGTCACCTAATTTACAGGCTTCAATTAAGAAAGTAATCTGTTCAGGAATCCTAAATTGTCAGTCAAGGTAGAAGGCAGATGTGCTCCTGTTTCGATTTGCATTCTGGAAGTACCTCTCTTTATTCATTGTGGAAGGAGCCTAAGAAAACTACCTTTCTTACTTAGGTATCTCATTTAGGTTCCTATTAGGTGATAGAAAGATTCCTGTATTCTTATACCTCCAGCTCAAAAATTTTGCATTCTTGACTCCACTCTGTACATAAGAAAGGTTAGTGACTCATAAGAACCCAGTTATGGAGCTTTTTTATCCTTTTTCTTTGAAGAACTCTATTTTTTTCAGTAGCTGTCCATGCCCATCACTTAATCACTTAACCCAACTACTAAGACTACAAAAACCTAGTTTCAAAATACAAAATTAAGAGCATATACTATGCACACAGTTTTCAGAAATTCATCCTATCTATCCCAGCAACTGCAAGGTGCAGGTCATCTAAATGAGGTGATGAAAAAGGACAGTGGGGCTGAATATGAATGGAGAAACCCACACAACAACTGACAGTGTTAGAGGAGCAGGAGAGCAATCAAGACATGGCTTAGTAAATCAGTGAAAGGCCTGTAAGATTTAAATACATTGTTCAATTCCCAATCCAGATACCTATGTTCTTGTTGACTCTAAGCATATATGATTTGCACAGCCCTCGTGCATAAGAGAATCACTTTCACATGTACAGAAGGGAAAAATGTTTAACAACTGGTAACCCTCCACACTTTACTCACATGAAATACGCTACACAGTGGCCTTTTGTTGCTGCTCAATTCATATAACCTGTTGGATACATCAAAGTACCTGATCCAGGAAGATCATTCCTACCAATGATAGTCAGAAAAACATGATAAACTGTCTTCCAGTTCTTGAATCCTGTAATGGTGCTCCATGTCTTCATTTCTCAGTTGCTGTTTCAAATAAACACTGCTGAATGATTAACAGGAACTACCAAGAACATTAGGTCAGAGTTTGCCTTTCTGGATTGAAACATCTGACAAATGTATAAAGGGTAGAAAAATCACTGATAATCACTTAAGGACTCCAATAACTTAAACTGGATGTTAGAAGAATATTTACTGCATTTTGGGATGGATTTCACAGAATCAAAAGGAACAAAGACATGTACACCACAAATGAGAGATATAAATAGAGAAATAAAGCACTAAAAACCTGCCTGAGTTGCAAGAAAATCTTACTGTAGAAATTTCAACAAAGCTTCTTGGGCCACTTTACCTAGTTAATTCTTTGACTTCTCAAAGACATGCTTTCTCTTCAGATCCTTTATTCCCTTATCTGTCCTGGCTCTTTTAGGCTGGATCTTCCTGATATTTTAGTAGTTAGCCCAAGCAGGAGGATACATTCATTTTTCATATATACACACACCTCATGTGCTGAAGGAGTTATCCCCAGTTTTATCCAAGTAAGCACTTCAAGTTTTTCTTTCCATCATACTCCCTTTTTCTACTGCACAAATGCCCTTTCATTCCCTCTGATTTTACTTTTATGTTACAAAGGCATCAATCTTGCATGTCTTTACATATACTTACAGCTCTACACAAGGACTGACTAGTACTGAAAATACAGCTTTCATCTTCATTGGACTTACACTATTCCCTTTTTAAAGAAATGCCACTCTTGAGATTTAGACACATACATAAAACAAGAAAAATAAAACTATTAATAAATAAATAATTATTCCATGAAATGGAATAAAATGTTGTAAGTTTTAGCTAAACCTCCCCCTTGCCTTCTTGATTAAAACCATATTAATATTTCCCATTAACTGACAAATTATGTTTCAGAGACAGAAGAGTCATTAACTGCAGATACACCAAAATTTTGCTTCCTACCTCCAGTGATAAGGCTGTGATTCGGACAAAGCAGAAGCAGGCACTCCTTTTATTTTTATCACCTCCTGTAATTGCTGTGTGGTGGTGTAAGTGTCTAGGCTTCCTCTATAGTTACTGGAGATAAAGCCAATACAATGAATGGGTAACAATATACAGTTCTCTGACTATATAGAAATATTTTTTTTGGATTTGGTAACTCCCTTTTTGTACCTCACAACTGTGTTGCTTAAATTTACATTGGCTCCAAGAATCCTAGACAGATAACTCAGGCACAGACACTTCCATCACAATTAGATGAGACAAGTCCCACCCTGAAAGTCCATGGGACGGAGTAACTTCAGAAAGGTTGTTTTTCCGTAAGATCTAGGGATCATTTCCTAGAGCAGGAGTCACAGCCAATGTGAAAACTCTCATTTGTTTCACTGAAATCAGGTCTAGGTCAAATGCAGTAATAAAATAATATGGGGCAACAGACCCAGAGAGAAACCACTGCTTTTTGACCTGGAGACTCTGGAATGACACCTGCCGTGCACCCGGGAAAAAAGGGAGGGCTTTTCTGTAATACATAAATGTAAGAGTGATTGAAAATGACATTCAATGCCTTGTTTCAGTTTAAGGACTACAAATTTATTCTGCCTTTTTATTTAGTTAAAATGTTCTATGCCTGAAAGCAAGGTTCTGGATTTCTGAACACTACAGTAGATTTCAAGTTCTGAACTTGTACAGCCTTTCTAAATTCATATTCCAACTTAAATTTCAATGTATGTCAAATACAAGGTGTTAGGCACACTCAGTGCAGTTCTCTGCATGCACACAGCCCAGTTCTGGCTTTTACCTTCCAACAGCAAACCTGCCATCTGCAGTGAAAGTCCTGTCTTGTAAATGCAATTTATAGTTCCCGGGCCATGTTCAGACAGCTTTCTTAGAGGATTCCATCTGTTTTGAAGCTCCTATACGCCTTTTTTCCCTGCTCCTAACATTACACTCTTTTTCCCAGTAACTTCATAAACTCTTAATGTGTCCTTTCTATTTCTTTTGTAGTCTTAATGCCACAGAGCCCTCTGAGTCACCAGCGTTAATGCTGGTTAAAAACCAACCAAAATTACCAATGGTAATGTTGGTTAAAAAATTTCAACATTGACACAGAAAAATAATCCTTGCCATCTAAAAAGCCAAATCAAACATTGTTCCTAAACAATCTAATTTAGTATTTCAACAAAAATGGGACAATTTTTTTTCTTTGTTTTACAGGTTTGCACTGGCACAGTGCCATCATATTTCAGGCATTTTTGTTCCCAGTGTTATTAATGAAGGGTAACCTTAATATTTCAAGAGTTTATCTTAGAAGAGATGAGGCAGGTTGACATTCTGCACATACTAAAAAGAGAGTGAAATACCTGTGTTGGTCATGGTAAAGTTCTCCAGAAAATCCTAAGAGGAGAAAAGGCACACCATTTTGACTTTCCCTTTGGAAATACCATTTATTTTAACATGTTTCCATAATGCTTTCATATCTATAAGTTGATGTAAAAAGTAATACTATTGGGTGATTAAACAGATTTTTTTTTTCAAGTGACCAAGTTTGCACAAGGCTAATTTTGATGATACAGTTTTATAAAGCGTATTTAAAATTTTGTTCATTATTTAAACAGTTCAGAAAGAAGAAATGGGAGGCTGAAGTGTGTGATCACTCAATGACAGCTATTGAAAACAACTCTCGCTTTACAACTGGGATATAACTTAGAAACCAAGAGCAGTGGAAGCACTTTTGACAACGGCAAGATAATGAATGCAGTTCCATTTCAAAAAATCCTACAGAAAAATCCATACTCTTTTATAATTCTATCCTGACTATGGACACTATAAGTACTTTGAAAACTTAGCTGGTCTCCAGGTGGAGTCTTCCTGGTTCAGCAGGAAAAGAGCAGTAGCAGCAGCACAAGTATGATTCAGTGAAGGCACTGGTAGGCACATTCAAAAAAACGGGCATGTAACTTCTATTGACACACTTGAATAACAAGTGTGAAGTGGACTTAAGTGCTAAAGGTCACCTGAATCCACTGACAGCAATCTACAGTCTGCAAATATGTCAACAACTGGTTAGATTTTCCTCCATGTAAAAATGGCTTTTACACCTACAGAAGTATCACAGCAGGTTCACCAGAGACCTATGACTTCACCCTTTAAAAACTGCAAAAATAAACAGCATTTACTCCCCAGGATTCATTGAAGCAATGCTGAACAGGATCCTCAAGAGAGTAAGGTTAAAGCTGACAAAGCACAAATCCTCCCAAATATCCTTCCCGTTATTGCTACGTTTCCACTAGCTGCATGTGTCTCTACAGCCTCTCATCTGAACTACGTAGGTTCGCTCATATAAATACAGCATATGCTACATATCTGTAGTCAGGGGCGTTTGTATAACATATGGGTATATTCTAGGTTTATACAGAGCTGGGAATACCACACTGTCATGCCTTTGCACAGTACAAAACAAAACTCAAGACCACAAGGAATTGTCAGGCTGAAATATCCCTTCAGACATTTCATAAAAGGCAAATACAACTGTTAAGTTTTTCTTTCTCCATCTAGAGGGATATTATAAATTTATTTGAGAAGGCACGGACTAATCTCTTGCATACACTCTCAATTCAATCCATCCCCTCTCTCCTTTGACACTGACTATAGACTTTGTAGTCATTTCAGTAAGTTTACATTTTTTCTCAGTTATTTCTAACAAACCACACTTACATGGCAGGGAGATGAAAGGTTGAGCAAGGTTCTCAGGGCTCATGAGTGAAGTCCCTAACAAGGCACAGCTGATCTACAGACAGACAGACAACGTTATCAACCATGTGTTGAAAATAAACAGTTGCAGTCAATTCTCTTGTGCTAGGAAGAGGGGAATAGCGTGCTGGCAATATCTGAGCAGTGAGAATGATGCTGCCACTTCCCTGGACCTGCGTTAGTCCGGTGATGAATGTATGTTGTTTACACAGTCACAGTTCTCATGTCTATCTGCTGTTCTTACCATCTTGACCTGACATGAATGGTTTTGAAACCATTTGCGCTTGTCAGAAGTGTGATAGCATCACACGAAGGCAAACTGGTCTGCAAAATAACAGCTCTAAGGAACAAGAGATATGTCTATAGTAGACATACACAATTTCAGCTATTTTTATAAACTTTCTGCTTCCGAACTACCTCATATCCAGTATTTCCAAAGCAACATTCATAAACCTCAGAGTTCTTTGGAAGCTACTGTGTAATAAAAGTTTGTATCTACAGAAGCGCAAAATACAGTTTTGTCCCAAATCATACAGCTGAGGAGAAGGGACTTGGCTCCTCCTACCCCATTAATCATTCCCTCAACTTCCTGCTGAGGCAGTCTAACAAACTCCATCATGGACTTACAAACATTAATCTGTGAAGAGCTTTTTAATACCCTGAGGTGAATATGCTCATCAACATCAAGTTTACCAGCTTCTGGTAGGTAACACCAGACAAAATATCTGATATCCTCCTGATTATTGTGAAGCAGTATCTCATTAACAGTAATTTGACTCTGTTGCTGTAGTCAACATACTGTAAATGCCCATATTTTATAAACTGCACTGCATGTTTCCAAGCATTTTATAACCACTGGAATTGTCAAGTACTATAGAGTATGGTAAGTCCTCTTAAAAAAAAAAACAAAACAACTTTGAAAGGATAAAAATATTTTGGATGTATGTTTCCCAATCGGTGCTGTAAATATTAAAATTACAAGAAGGAAAATGTTTTCAGTGAAATGAAACCAAAACAAAAACCAACGGGTCCATCAGATGCAGAGCAGATCCAGAATAAGTGTGAACACGGCATAGAAACACAACACAGAAACAGACTTCACATACTGTATGCACCTTAAGCCATAAAAAACAGCAGGGAGCTGTTTTGCAAGCGGCCAACCATATAGTAATGTGTAGTAATAAGTGGTTGTACTTGTTGTGGCTTAAGGCCTTCCATAAGCCCTCACAGGAGCATTTACCTAAGCCCTTCCTTTGTCAAAACTATCTGAATTTTCCTTTTACTTTGCAGACTTCTTGCTGTCACAGCTACCAGTTCCTGCATGTATATCTGCAACAAATGTCCATTGGTTAAGATGTTCCTACTGGTGCAATAACCTTCTGCAAATATCAGTTCCAAATGTAAAATGGTAGTTAACTCTAGGTCGTTGAAGATTTGTTACTTATGGAATTGTTTAGCTTTTTCAAATGAACCCACACATAATCATGCTGAGAAAAGAGAAGGTTTCTTCATTGTTCATAGATTTTGCAAGTCATTATAAGAAACAGCAATTTTAAGAAAAACATAGATATTTACAAAAGAGAAAACAGTATATCGGAAATTGGGGATTTTGCATATTACTTTCACTTAAAGCACATACAGAAACTCTTTCATACATTCTGACAATAATCCAACTGCAGCAGAAAAAAATGAGCTTATTTTATTAAAGAAAATCAACAGTTCAGTAACATTTTTATGAAGACATAACTCATGTTTAAGAACATAGCTTGTGAATATTTTTAGCACTATCTGTTCAAAACAGATTAATGAAATCAATGAAAAATAAAGCACTTGTCAATATGAAAAAGTTAGAGAACTAGGGCTGAAAGCAGTAATATTATTCATCTAATCAAGGTTCCATGTATTTAAGCACTGATTGAGACTGTATTTTATTACCCATGAAAGCAGTATGCCTACTGAGAAGCTACTGCATTTTGTACTTGCTATGTCTCTTTTAAACAGAGAAGCTCTAAATGCTTCATGAAAATGGACAAACCTGTAGGAAGAATTAACTAAAAGAACAAATACTTAAACTTCCATTATGGACTTGTTATTTCCAGAGATAACCTGGGCCTATGTGAAATAGCTATCCCCAGCACAGCTAAGCCTTGGAAAAAGTCTGGGGGACAAACTCTGGACCTGCACAAGCTGTCAGGGCTGGTAAGAGAAGACTGACAGACAATAATGCAGAAAAGTAAGTATCCCTTTTTCCCTACCCAGAAAAGTTTTGACAGATTTGTTTGGTTTTATGTTGGGAATTGCATTGTTTTTCCCAGAGATTCAGAAGGAAAGGGGAAATTCTGACTAAAAAGAAATACAATTTTAATTAACCCTTGCTAGTAACATTAAAGGTTTTTTTCTTTTTATAAGCAAAAGAATATGATTCCTGTTTCACACAATAAGAAGTATGGTCATCAATTCATTTTTTAAGATTTAAAGAGAGTTATTTTCTAACAACATTATTTATAGGCTCAAATCATTACAGTTATTTTGGAAATAAAAAAAAAATCATCATTATGAGATTGAAAGCAGATTCAGGTCAATGCAGTGTAACACTTTACATAGCAATCAAATAAATGTCAATACAAACAATTACTAAAGGCACCATATGACATTCCAATGGGGGAGAGGGAGGGAATTCTTCATTTTCTACTTAGACGCCTTGCTTCCTTTATCAGCAGATGGCAAACAAATTACTAGTTCAATCCATATGTCTGTATCTGATAGGCAGTGTTTTACAAGTCTGAAATTAGTTTGAAACATTTTGAAGTTGGCCAGACTACAGAGGAAAACAGGATAACTTTGTCTATTAACGAAAAGTTGGTTTTGTCATAACAAATACTTCCACAAGCTACTACCCATCCAGACTCATTCAGTCGCTAATGGAATTGTACCCAAAGACATAATCTGTGTTTAACAGACTAACAATTTGTAGTTTCACCCATTCTGTTCTTCTGCTGTGCTCCAACATGTCTCCTTCCACTAGGTGAGGTTTACTAAGTGGTGCTGATGAAAGCAAGCAAGGCCATGAGAATGTTTTTGGTCGGACAGGTATCAGATCGCAAGGGCCGTTTGTGTGCAGGCATTCCAGAGGAAACCTGTCAGAGCAGAGACTGCAGACCAGCACCCTGGCTCCAACCATGGCACAGCACTGATACTGAGAACAAGATTGAGACATTTTTGCTTAATCTCTCCCCATCAGAAAGCCTCCATTTGCAATGCAGACAATGTATATTTTAGGAAAGGCAGATCAGAAAGCCTAGACAGTTTTTATAACAAAATGAATGGTTTGGTAAATTTCTTTCAAAAGACAGCTCCAAATCTGGAGAATTTTAATGACTTGTATCTGTGAGTTCCACATAAGATTGAGGGGAGAGAGAGCCAAACCAAGCAAAAGAAGACAAGGAAAGAGTGGTTTCCGTGAACTTTCTTTGCAACCTGGCCAAGCAAAGAGGAAAGCAGACCTATACTGATAAAAACAGCTGACAGCACGGGTCTACAGGCATTCACAGCCAGGCAGAACAGCAGGCACATCCAGCTGCTCTCCAGGAACTTGGGAGCCCTTTGGTGTGGACTACTGAATGGAGTTCCAGTTCATCTCCCAATGCTTGCAAAAATTACTTTCTTTGCCAAGGTTACAGAACCAGCACAGATAAAATATTTCTCAACTTAAGTGTTTTAAAAAATGTTCTTACCTTCCAACAGTGATGTACCTGGGGGACTGGTATTCAAAATAGCTTACGCTTCGCCTCTTAAGGAGGGTATCACTAAGAAAGCCCTCAAATACTTTTAGCAATGATTATGGTTTAACTCCAAACTGTCTATTTACTCACTGAAATAATGCATTTCAGGAAAAGTTTTTTCTAGAGGTCTACATCAACCCCAACTTGGGGCAGTGAAGTTGAATGCAACACCTCTCCTGAGATACATGAAGTTGGTCATGACGATTGATTAAAATGTGAGGAGTCGCTTACACCAAGAAACTGAGGGTCCAAGTTTAACAGGTATCAACTGTCCTCTTGATTTTTTGAAGTCCCTACATCACACATGATAGTCGTTATGGATAACCACTGCAAAGACCTGTACCCTTCAACCATTTAGCTTGCTATTAGAAGGTAAAAGCAAAACAATTAAGTGATGATTAAGACTACAGTCTTAAAGGGATGAAAAGATGTATTTAAAACTTCTGCTAAGCAGAACATAATTTTCTGTAATGGAAAAATCAGTAAAGTTGTAACACACTCTTTGCTTTAAAAATTATTAATATTTGTCCTACAAACCATTTTGCTAAATAATTACGGAAATTTTGTTTTCAGATGAAAACCTTTTTTCACTCTTAATTTAAATATAAATATAATTTTTAAAATTTAATTCTAATTTTTAACCTAATTTAAAATTAGTAACCATACACATGAATGCACACAAACATATGCAGGTGCCAAGATATTTACAAGCCTTGAAGCCTACAAGATTTTAATCATGTTTTCCATTAACTCTCCTCACCACTCAAGCCCTGAATAAAGTAGGGTTTATGAGAATTTTAAACAAAAGGAAATATTTAAGTTTCTAGCATACCTCAGTCAAATATAAATGTGTTTCAGTAATATACTAACAGGTACTGTGCTGTCAGTAGAGAGCTTTATAGACGTTTTGTCTTCTTTATCAGTTGCAGGGAGTAATGTCAAAATAATCACCACAGATGAGTCCATAACTGAATTGTGAAGAAAACACTTTTCTCAAAAACAGGTTGACCAAATTTATTCTGCACAATAAGAACTTTTAAACAAGTCTGGAATACATCCATTTTAGGTTGGAAGAAGAGCTGCCATGAAACATTGAAAAAATATAAAATATAACTCAGTATTTTCTAACTCAAAAGCATAAATCCATGAACATTAAAGCAATTACTATCGGGAAAAAAAAACCCTCATAAATATGTAAAGATATTATTCTCCATATGTCTTATAAAGGGGATAATAGCGGTATATTAAGTTTTGCTTTGATTTGTAAGCTTTCACCTTGTGGTGTTTGCCCTACAGCCTTTTAGTCATGTACAGACTGGAGTAGCAAGAGCTTTGAAGTGCCCAACTTCCAGTGAACTTACTAACATTTTTTAATAAGTCTTAAGAGGTCTGTGTGTGATTTACTGTAATTTCAGAACAAGCTCAGAAATTCACCCTAACTTGGAAAGAATGGGAGAGTCATTTGAGCACATTATCACTGTTGGGGCATGGGGGGAGAGAGGCATGAAAATAATCTGGAACGTGATCAAGTCTAATTCAAAATACTGTGTATATAAATGATGATACTGAGAACTTTATGGGCAACAAGACAGTTTTGTATAGACTATTTTTTTTTTTCAACCAGTAAATATAGTTTAAGTGATTCACAGCCAATTTTTATAATTGCAATGGAGCAGCTGTGATCAAACTCTATTTGTAGCATCATAATAAATTTGCCCCCCACCTACTAAAATTAGTTCTAAGCATCCAAAATTCCCATTTGAACATCTGACTGAACAAAACAGGCATTGCTCCATGCCAAAAACTGGAGGAAATAGACCTAAAATATGCCATGTTCTCACCAGAAATTGTAGGCTCCCAGAATAACATGTGAATTAAAACTCATTTCAAGCTTGTTTGCATTGCTTCTCATTCCCATTCATAGCAAATTTCTTGACAAACGTTCTGATTATTTCTCTTTTTTCCTCACTTTTTTTTAATTTAAACACAATTTTCAAATCACAGACAGTCTTGCAAGGAGAAACAGCTGATAGTACAACCCATCTGAAAATGAAGAGGATGGAATTTTACTCTCAGCAAGTGCTGGAGGCAACTTACATGATTAAAGACTGCACTGTAAGCCATTGTTAAAAGACTTCTTCCCATAAGTGAAAATGTGCAGTTTGCTACCATACACATCAGAGGCACATAAACCAAAACGAGGTCAAAGTCAACCAAGAAATGCAAATGTCTCGCTCCAAAATTCCTGCTTTGGCTTCCCTCCCCCACCCACCCCCAGACTGAAGGAAAGAATAGAAATTTTAACGAAGTTAAAATTAAAATTAAAAATCTGTTTTTTCAGTTTTCGTTCTTTCATTGGTATGCTTGACAAAGTTTGCATCATCACACGCAGAGAAGATAGCCAGCAATAACGATGCAGGATGCAGTACTATGATATGTGACTATCATTGTACTGTTGCACAATAGAGTTTAACACATCTCTCTTCACTCTTGCCCTTTAGATGGGAAATTCCCTTTTTACAGACAGAATTAGGAAACTACAGCCTAGAGCAGCCAAGAAAACATAGGGAATTAATCATCTAACTAGGACAAACATGATTCACCAACCTGAGATTTGAAAATCTCAGGCAGTCCAGGGATACACAAACTCAGCAAAGATTTTCAAGCCTGTTCACAAGCTGCCTGCAAAGTGCTGCACAACCTGGGCTGCCACCACTCCAATTGCTTCAGATACCTAATACTGTACACAACACAAAAAAATATATTCCTCCTCTCATCTTTATGCTAAAAATATATATACTATCTGAACTCCAAATAATGTAATGTGCAACAGGAATACATGTATTTATGGATTTATATTACATACACATATGATTATATCACCACAAAAAAGACTGTAATATTTTCTAAAATACATGTATATGCTACTAAAAAATATGCTTAGAAAAACATCAGCAAGAACCATTTAGCCCCTGTAAAGCCTCATTTCAAAAACAGAACTTGGTGGAAGAAGCAAATTAATTATATTAAGCAGGAAATTGTTCACTAAATCAATTGGGCTACATTAGAGACCTGAAAATTAAGACTAGTTCCAAGGTGACCATATGCATATTCTGAGGAGTGCCAAGGTAACAAAAGACATTCCAGAAAACCTTTTTCATATCTTGCACACACACATGCACACACATATATATGCATATTTCTGTTTCAGCACACATCTGTTCATCTAATAGCTATTTTCCATAGTTGTTTTTAACTGGCTGTATTATCAGCCCTAGATACCCCCATGACAAAAATCACAGCATGTATGTGCACCGTTTATTCATAAACCTCTTTATAAATCCTTAGCATTTTGAATTTGTTCGGATGTGGATAGCATCTGGATTCCTTCAAATCAATTATAACTACAATGCTCCCTTTTTAGTCCAATAAATTAAACATTTATTTGCTGTTGTAAGATCCCTCCTCTAAAAGAGTGTATTTTATTATGTCTTTTAATTACCAAATACATCTAGAGGATCATCTGAAATTCAGTACAGAAAGCAACTCTGCACTTCCAGATGCTAGAGGTATCTTCACATAGATTTTCGCTGTTCAGCACCATTGTACTTCAGGCAAAAATGGAATTATGTACAGTCCTTGCCTGCATTCATCTGTGAAATTTAATTTTCCATTGAAAATCTACATGTTAGCAGCAAGTTCTGTCCTCAAGCATGAATGTGTGCTTCTTATTGGATCCAGTTTGGCAAAGATTATCCTTAGTTTCTAAATACAATTGAAGCTTCCATTTCACTTCAGGTATACATCTATTGCTACGTATTACTGGCAATACAGAATAATAATAGGGCTGTAAAACAGTTATAGTTGCACTTAACTTTTCAAAACTTTGGTAAAGCTCAACTAATTCTTTAATTTAGTCATTATGCAAGAAGCTGCATTTACTTACTTCCCGTTTTAAACAAGGCTCCTCATTGACAGTTCTGTGAACTGTTTAGACTGGAGGGAGCTGCTGCTGCACTGTTGGCCTTTGCAATGCCCACAGTTATGCCCCACACATGGATGCTTTAACCAAGCTGCAGTCACTGTCAGCACAATTTAAAATTAAAAAAACCCATCAGGAATGTACTTGAAGATGGTAAAAACACTATCTGCTAACCATACCAGTCATACCTACAATAAAAGCATTGCCTCACTGCATGTGCCCAGTTCGGGGCAAGAGGCACGAACAGGGGCTGTGGGAGTGGGCCGGTCCCAGTGCCAACATGGGCAGCTCCGCGGCACAGAGGGGCTGAGCCGGGAGGGAGAGCTACAGGCCCGAGCCCAGGGCAAGGGAGGCCTGGCTTGACCTGCAGTGCACTGAAGACTCCTGTTCAGGCCAGGGGACAGTGTCAGGAGTCGCCTCTGTGCCCAGACCCCCATCCAGGCCAGAGCAGTGGGGGTGGCCAAGGAGCAGTGTGCCAAGGAACCAAGGATACTCCTACCCTCATGCCGAGTCCGATACTGTCTTTCCCCATGGCAGTGATGGCACAGAGCAGCTGCCACATGCATCAGCTTATCTTCACCCAGCAAACCAAGCCCAGGTGCAGGCACGTCAAAACAGTGCACAGACACTTCTCGCTCTCACCCTACACCAGGACACCAAATACCAGACCAGAGAGAGCAAAAGAGAGCTCCTCTCACCTGAATTAGGAAGGGGCATATAAAATTGAGCTAATTTCATGTGACACTGATTGTCCATCTGTTTTGGCCCCTCAGTTCAATACAAGAAAGCACTCTTTTGCTCTCATCTGCATTTCGATCTCATCTATCCAAATGCAGCAGCTTGTTTTAAATCAAGAATTATCTTGGTTCTCCCTGCTTGAATCATTGTTATTGATCATAGCAACTTCAATAAACCCCGCTGCTTACCCAACGGCCTGGGGGCCCTCACCCATCTTCCCAGCCCTTTGTTCCACATACTGATTCACCTTTTCATCAAGGATTTTGACGCAGCTGCTGCCCTTTCGCATTATTACCGTGCCCCACCCAAATAATGATTTTATCACTTAATTCTCTTCCAAACCACACTTCGTAAAAGGGAGACCAAAAAAAAAAAAAAAAAGAAAGAAGGAAAAGAAAAAACCCTATGCCCTGCCGAGTGGGTAAACATGGATGAGGTGGGGTTGTCTCACCACATGACAGACACACCCCACACAAAAACCAGAAACATGCCTTTCATTGGGCAGGTTAACATTTTTCTAAAAGTTACTTTCTAGTCCTATCTGATCACTGTCAGGATGAGTAATGCAAAACATTCAATTTCTTATGGGTTTGGTTCCAGTAGTTACTAAAAGCAGCCAAGTACATGTTTGTTTCTAAACTACTTGAAAACCTTCAGAAAGTTACTTTAGCTTCATTCCTGAGCCCTTCACCAGAATACGGATTTTACCAGCCTGTTTTGCACGGTAAACACAATGCTTCAAAACTATTTATCTTCAAGTACTAACTTTATTTTCTCATTTTCCTTGTTGGAGGATTCTTGCCATTTTCCAGGATGTAGTTAAATGTAAAAAAGTAGCCCACTGACTCCCCAGGCAGAGACTTGTAGAAACAGGTGCTTTAAAAAAAAATGAAAGACTTTGTCAGCTCTCTGACCTGCCAGAGCTCTGTGCATTAGTAAGACACAGTGCCTGCTGAGTTCCCCTCAGCTAATTAAAGGACCCGTATGGCAATGAATGGCCTTGACTATAAATACTTCCTGAAAGATCTCTAACAGAGTCAGAGGAAATGGGAAAAAAATGAGATGCAGCTACAGAGAAACTATTTTAGATGTTTCTTGTTTAAAGGGCTGCTTTTTCTCTCCTGAAGTTGCTTAGGGATGAGATGCAATACCCAAGACTTATACCAACTTAAATCTAAGAAGTGTGATGCAATTATATGCATTAAATTTAATTCTGTAGATATACCATTAAGATGCTACTATGAGAAGATGGTTGGAAATGGGACACAATGCCAAAGAACACAAAAACTTCCACCTGTCACCCTGGAGTGGCCACTGAAAAATCACATTTAAACGAAGATCCCACTCCGTGTGCTTGAACCTTCTCATGCTGCTTCTTGTGCTCCCGCTAAAGGCAGCAGCAGCAGCAATATTTCTACCAACATCAGAGAGGCAGGTTTTACCTCAAATGTATGTAATCCTTCTAGCCAAGAATTGTATGTGCTTACAGAAGTCTTTTGGAAAGCACAAAGGACAGCTCAGCATTTCCACTGCTTTGCAGCTATCTGGTATCCAGCTCTGTGGATACCAGGAGTCAGTACTTGATAATAGGAGAAATGATGTTTTGCCACTAGGAATTGTGTCTGATATTTACTACACTGATATTAAAGCAATTATATGTAGATTTAATACTTAAATACCAATTGCTTATTTTAAAATTAGCTCTGTCAGTCACCCACACAGGAGAATGCAAAACAGGGAGATGGGAAATAACTTTTTCTAATTCCCTGTCTCCCCCAAATTTAAAGCTGTATGACCAGCTTCAGCCAGAACACCATATGAAATACCACAAGAGCAAATATCGCAGACAAAAAAAAAATCTCTTTTTAAAGTAAACGAAAACTTTTTTCAAATGCTGTGATTTCCTGTAGTGTGTAAACAGTCTGATCATTATGGTGCAAAATAATCTCAGTTTAATAGAAGAGTCAATTTTATCCTCTGCCCCATATAAAAAGCTCATCGCTAAGGTTAACATAACCTGACAGATATTTAACATTACAGCCTGCAGTATGCTTTTGATAAAAATCCACACTACTTCTGCAATAATGTAACAATCTGTCTCCCTTTGACAGTACACAAATCCCTGCATGAACTATGATTAATACACAAAGTATTCTCCTTGCTGTCTGCAGGTCCACGTAGCCCCAGAGGACAGACACACTGACCTGTGTTATTCTGCATCTCTGTTGACTAAACTACTATGTCTATACCAACACCTTTAGGTGGGCTAACTAGGTCTGTGTGTAGGTTTGAAGGCTCAGGCTACAATTCCCCATTTTGTGGCAAACTTTATTCTGCAGTGTCCATACACACCAAAACAGGACACTTCATTTAAAATCAGTTTAGCAAAAACTTCCTGCTGTCCAAGATCTGCGCTGTCAAAGCATTAAACAATCTGCCTGGCCTGGAGTCTGCTGGCTGCCAATGTGCTACCCGAAAAAAGGAACATTTTTGCATCTCAATAGACCTTCCAGTATCAACAAA
Source organism: Corvus moneduloides (assembly GCF_009650955.1). Classification (NCBI taxonomy): domain Eukaryota; kingdom Metazoa; phylum Chordata; class Aves; order Passeriformes; family Corvidae; genus Corvus; species Corvus moneduloides. Next base: position 150,691,138 of record NC_045476.1, read on the forward strand.
TCTTTAAACTAGAAAATCAGCTACTCTAAGGAAGAGCAGAAATAATGTCCACATTGTACCACGCTGAGGTACATTTTTGGTAATTCCTATTTGCAAAACATACCAATCCGCTGTAAGTACAGCTGCTGGAAATACTTTAATAAGAAAAAGAAATTAAAGCTAGTGACAGAAGTGTACCAAGCCCCTGAGAAAGATTCTGTTACACACACAAAGCTTGGAAGCATTCTCAGGGAAAAAGGTGCATCCACTGCACACATGTGTTTGCACCATCCCAAGGGTCACAAGCAATTCAGTCTTTTAGCTTCTAAAAATAACAGAAATCTTAACCCAATGACTCCCACAAATAATCTACTGTAGCACAGAGTCTGGGGAAGGACCATGGCCATCATGTATGGAAGGAATGCAAGAAACAGCATATAAATGGCTTAGACTACATCCAAAAAATTACTCCAAGCAATTTCCAAAAATTAATTATCCTGTAAGCATTAGGAATTTCTGTGGGCCATGGCATATTTTCACCCCTTCTCCAGTTATTTGTATTATCTCTGATATTTTACCAAAATGCTAATCACTCCTAAATTTGCAGTATCAACCTCTATCTATATGAAAAAATGTGAAAAAAATCTTATCTCCACTTTGCCTTCCTCCCATCATCAGGAACATAAAAAATTAAAAGCACATGGTATTGCTGCTACTGTCAAATCATTACAAATCATTTGTAATAAGCAGAACCACTTTATAAATAGCCAGTACAACCAAAGGGATGTGTTAGGGATTTTCTTCTTCAGCCCATTTCTCAGTGTTTATTCACTGAGTAATCCCAAATTTTTGGCTTCCTCTGTGTCAATCTTCAGGGGGAAAAAAATGAAGGTGTCCAGAGTGATTTTATTATAGGTTTTGTTTCCTAGTCACCAGTCGTCCTGGGATACAGTGTTTTGCATAAGCACTCATTATATGATACTAGAAGGATGTATTGATTTAACACTTTGCTTTCAGAGAGGACCAACTTTTATACAGCATTAGCTACGCCTACAAGCTATTTCACATTAAAAAAATAAATGTAGCCGAAAGTAGACAATAATGAAAGATTTGCTTAACAGTACAGTGTATCTTTTTATTTCAGAGGATTACAAAAATTAGCTTTTTCAGGAATGGATGGTAAGTTCTTTTCTGAACAATTTTTATTTCTCTCTGGGCCAACTGAGCTTCCAGGCATACATATCTGTATGTCAGATAATCCTTAACACTAAGATCCCAATGGTCAAGCTGACCATCGCTTTGCCTTCTTATTTATGGCTCCAGTACTGCATACCCTAACTCTGTCTGCAGAAAACAAAATCAAGAGCAAATTAAAGGAGTTGGGTTTCTATGATCTTTTTCACAGATTGAGAGGAAGATGAAACTAATATCACTCACAGAATCACACTCCCACATCTCCTATCCTTCAGATCACCCCTTACCTTCAAGAAGTTTCAATTCTCCTTATGTTTTCTCTATCCATCAATCATGACGAAAAATGTAAGATTAGGAAGTCTGTTCAGCAGATGAAAAAAGTTAACCTCCTTTCCCCCACTTTTATAAAAATATTTCAAGCTGACAAAAGCAACTTGTCCAATTTTCAAAGAAAAGTGAAAATTCAAATATTATCACTAAGGAAAAGACCCAGACAAACAAGTCCTTGGCACAACAGAGTTCGAAGAGCATGGCAGCTGAAGGTGCACACAAAATTAATTCCTGTTTGAACAATGTTGATATGGTTTCATCAGTCCCTGTAGACATAATCTGCTAATACATCATTACAGAACTTATAAAAGAAAAGGAGGGTTGTGCACATTTTAAAATGCAAGGAACTAATTTATATGCACTGTTACTACACAAAAGTAAGACTTTTTTTTTTTTCAGAAAAGTATGGAAGAGACAGGTTTTTCATACCCAGAAGTGATGAAACTATTTCCAAATTGATAAAGTACTAATGAAAAAAAAAAGTATAAAAAAGTGGTTTTGTGTAAAGACTTTAAAAAAGCATCTGAACTTATTTTTAAAAAGGGCATAGGAAGCAGTCAGCCTACAGTTTCCCATTCTACATTCAGCAGTGGCTAAAACAGGTAATATAATGGCCTTATTCTAATGCTTACTAAGATTTTAGAACCAGCTACCAACCAAATTAAGACCTTTAAGAGCTGATTCTGCATACTATCGTGTCCCTTTGCAAATTCTTGTTTAGTTGTCTTTCCTCCTCTGGTAGTCAAAAAATAAATAAAAATTATTTGTATTCTGATAAACCACAATTTAAATGCCTCCTCTGGCCAATCTGTCTGCACATGGCTAAGAACCAGTACAAGAACTGAAGTGGGATGTAACTAACATCATATGTACAGCATGAATTCCACTGCTGCATGGGTTTATTTAAGTATTTTAATACATATTTCCTAATGGAGGAGAGAAATATAATATTGCCATCCACAGTGAGCACACACCCAGGTTAGCAACAAGGAACCTGTCATACTGTAACTGCTTTTCATACACTTGAAATCTGAGAACAATAACTAAGGTACAAAAGTTTGTGGTCCCCCTAAATTGCATGCAGGGTTTAAATTACAGACACTCCATTTTATATTTAGAATATGTGCAATATTTTTAACACCACTGACTGCATTTAAAACAGCTTTGAAGACACCTATATGTACAGAGACAGATAAACCTGTGTATAATCTTAGCAGACCATGGAATAAAACATTTATCTTCCTTTTTGTCTTTTTCTGATGTGTTACACTAATGGATGCTATGGTTATAAATGCTGCTACAAAAGACAATAAAGGAAACCAGCAGATCATCACTTCCATTCTAGTGAGCTTTGTCTGCAGACTGACTGCTCCTGTGGCAAGTAGCTATAAATTCAGATAGAGACCAGCTCCTGAAAACATGTGATGACTTCAGGAGAAAAGCATTTATTTGTCCCTCTGTTCAGCTCCTCAGAATGTGAGAGCTTTTCTAACCTCAGTTTTCTCTACAGTGGGAAAAACACACCTTGATGGATGGGAAAGTTCCTTGTATATAGATCCTTTTCTTTTTAAAAAAAATAGGAATTATTTGATGTGACAAATATTTGCCTTCTCTTATCACGTGAGATCTTTCCTTTTCTTTTTATTTTGCTTCCAAGGCAACCAGACAAGTGTCAAAATTTGTATATAATTACATTGCTTCACAAAAAAGGGTTACTTTTTATTAATATTTAACTCACATTTCATATTCTAAGATATGTAGTAATATGAAATCCTGCTTAAGTGCAAACTGTCACACCACCACAAAATTTAAGAGGTGATTAGTTGTTTTAGTGTAACAGATGTGCAGCCTTCTGGGGTTCTAAACCTCCCTTCCTCAAATGTATCACCAACCTGCACAATTAGCAGGGATGATTAAACAAAATTCAATCAGAGCTAAATAGCAAAAGCCAAAGCTTACTAATACTACATCAATATATAGATTGCTTTATGTGAACACCTTGGTAAATTCACCTGCCAGTTTGGCTCTACAAATTCAAGTCTTTCCTTGCCTTTTTTTTTTTGTTTCCATGCACTAAAAGAACCCCAACCACATCAGTCCAGACCTAAAGAAATCATTTGCATGGCCAATCAAACATAACACATATGCAATAATAAAAAGCAAGAGGGGGAAAAAAAGTTTCCTACCCGTAATAAGGACTGGGATTCGTCCTTTGCCTTCCCGTCCCCGGATCCAGAGTAGGGCTGGGTGAGCTGCCCGGCTTTCTCTGCTGCTCCGGCTGGGACACTCTGCAGGAAACCCTTGCTCTCCACTGCCAAGCCATAAATGGGCCTCGCGAGATGGGCAGCTTCTACATTTGGACTATCCCTTAAAGGCTTTGGCTGCTCTTGACCAACAGACACTGGGGTCAGTAAGCCTAGACTGGTCTGTGTGTATGATGGGCTCCCCCTCAAAACGTCTGTTCCTCTCCAGGACACATTGCGAAGATCATCACTGGGACTGTCAGTCCAGCCTTTCTCCTTGAGCACTTCCTTATCTTCTATCTTTTCCCTCTTCACTATGCTGTCAGATATGGGCTCTCCTATTTTGGGATCTGGATTAATCAGACTGTAGACCTTAAGGTCAATTTTTGGCTCTTCCTTGATAGACGAAACGGCATGACTGTCCTCCCCATTGGCTGTAGTGATGTCCATTTCCTGACAGTGCACAGTGTTGAAGTGCTCTAGTAGTGACTGAGTGTCAACAGCTGTGAAGCTGCACTGACGGCATTTGTAGCAGTTGTGTACTCGCCTGGAAGAAAACAAGAAGCAGATTAACAGGAGAGTCACCCCTTGGCCTTCCCTCTCACAGTGGTTTTACCTACCAAGATTAAGAAAATAAATCAAACTTACACTATGACCCTCTAAATAAAGCAAGCAGGTTTACTTTGGTGTCTTACACAACAGGGCAAAAATACTGCTGATTTTTCCCCCCATGCCTTGCAATGGCCTCTTATCGTGCCTTCACATTCCACTGCCTTATTCTAAACTTCATAAAATTTTCACCGGGATTTTGTGTTTTTCCTCTTCAGTTTTCTGCAATACACTTTTCACTCTCTACTGCAGCAGAAACACTAAAAAAAAAATGTATTTTTCAAACAAAATCAAATAGAAGAGGATAGTTCTCTTGTTATTAAAAAAAACCCACTTCATATAATACAGATGTACGTTAGAAAGTTAAACTGTTTTAAAAAGTCCTTTACTTTCCACCAATTCCATATACTTTTGCTTGACAAAGATGATTTTGAATGGAGCTCTGGTTAACTTATGGATAAGAATACACTGAAGGACAGAAGGTTCTACACAACAGACAGTAGTGTTTGGTTTTCCACAGACATTTTAACACAACTTAAAAAGATGCTGTTCTAAAGAAAAAGCACAGGCTGTGTCACTGCGAACTGCATTTCCTGTCACATACAGAAATTCTTTGGTAGGAGCTGTGGAGCAGTGTGGAATAACACGCCTTCCTGTTTTTACTCTAAAAGCCTATAAAAAGTACTGCATTACTAAATTATGTAAAGCATATGTTGCTACATGAGAACAACATGTTACCCACTTACTGTATCTATCATAGGAACAGAACACTGTTTATGAGTTCTCTAACGCCATTATGAATAATTGTTTACAGTCCAGGAGTGGTCAGAGCCCTTTATCAGGCTCCGGGCCCCACTGTGCCCAGCATCCTACCAATGCAGAGCAAAATATCATCCCTGCCCTGCAAAATGTACAGAATTCTACAAGAGCTTCTCCCTGCAGACATGCTCACACATCCACACCCCAGGCATCCAGAGTCACAACAGTGCCTTTAGCCAAGCTAAAAAAAATGAGTCTTTCACTATTCACACTGGACATAACTTGTATGAGAAATCTGTTACTGCCCTGACAACTCCAATTGTTACAATTAATTCTTTTAAGGCCGAATCTTTGTCTCAGTGAAGTCGATGGCAAAACTTCCACTGACTTCAGTAAGAGCAGGATTTGGCTCTTGGTGCATCTGTAGAATTGGAATGATACACAAAATGTCCCTTTTAGACTACGATAGTTTAGAAGGGACAACTTGCCAAACTTATTAAACCCCCTTGTCTTCCTTCTCTCCTTTTGTTGGAAAAACAAACCATATGTTATTTATATTGTCTGATTTTCTTGCAGTTGTGTCAGCACACAGACATGAGTACACATTCAGACTCAAGCTTTTCAGCCCTTGTGCAGTATCAGTTTTCTTTTTGTCATTTTCTGTATTTATATTCATTTTAAGGGACTAGATGGGCTTGTTCCATTATGCAAAAAATAGATTTAGTTATTCTCCACACAGCCTTATGGCAACAAAATCTACTTGTGGGAGAGCAAGCTGTGGGTTAAAATCCTGTTCTGGCTGTGTTCCTTTTCCTTCATTCTACAATTGTGTTTTATTAAAATCAGCTTGTCTCTCAATGCGACACTAATATACTCTCTCTTGCAACTTAATTCTTTTCTAAACCAAGCTTAATTCTCTTCTGAACAAAAAAAAAAAAAAAAAAAAGTGCTATCTGATCAAAACTATTTTATAAATACAAAAAGCCAAGTTATAAAGAGGGTCAGCCCTGTAAAGGTGGGATACCATCAGAGAAGTCCAAGTTAGACAGGGGCTAGTTATCTTAAAAGCCAAGCTAAACAAGACACCATTTGGGGCTAATGGCTCAACCACATACACTCCCCATGTGAAAGTTTATCAATCCTTTGGGACGCTACTTAGCCCTAAGTGTCTCTTGTTTAACTTGGCTATTTCGATAGCTAACCCCCTTCCTAACTTGGCTCTCATCTACAGATATCACACCTCCAAACAGCTGATCTTTTTCTGCCGAACTTGTCTTTTTTTAATTTTCCATTCCACACTGGCTAAATGTTTTTGATCAGCAGCCAGATACACCACACTTCTGAGGACACAAATAAATGCTGAATATTAGATGCAGTTGTAACTACATGGCTGAGGCCCAGCTAAAATCACCTTTTTTACATTAAAAGTCTGTTAATTTAAATTATTTCTAATTGGTTCAAAGACAGTCATATAAGCATTCCTTTATTCTTCTATGAGACTGTGATAAGCACTGTAATATGGAAAAAATGAAGACAAACTTCAGTAGATAGAAATCCAACAGGCTTTTTGTTTCAGAACATACACTTTTCCAGTACATATTAAAAATCTGCCATCAACATTATAAATCTTCATACTTCACATGGGTTTGTCCTGCGTATTATTCTATCCCCAAGCTCCAAAACGTAAGCTAAAGTTTGGAACTGTCCAATGCAAGTCACAGTCCCAAATAATAAAATAGTAACTATCATCAGCTATTAGAGAACTTTTGAAAGTTGGAAACTTATTCTTTCCCAGAACAAGGCATAAAAAGAAAATGTTTTCTTCTCAGTTTTCAGTCTACCCTGACAGCAAGCAGGGAAACAAATTGGCCATGTTTCATTTCTCTTTTACTAGAATTTAAGCCTATTTTATGTTTCTAAAAGCAAAAGTTACATCTAGAGTTGTGTACAAAGATCTTCAAGGCTAAGCAACAGAATTTTTAAAATTCCAATTTGCAAAGTACACAAGAAGCACTCCTGTGCATTACCTCAAAGTTACACTTTACAGCTAAACTACATCTGAAAACCTACAGCTATACCATCTGAAACTCTGAATTTGTCTGGTGCAATACTGTGTGTTGGTACAGAGCTACTCTAAGAAGAGAAAAATCTTGCGATGGAAGAAAGTGATGTAAATGAAGAAGGAAACAGCACTCTCCCTTCTATGTTATTGTTTATACAGCCATCAAGCAAACTAACAGCAGGTTCAAGCCATAAACTGGCATTATCTGCAATATGGCACTGGGCTGGCAATGTCATCCCATCCACTGATGTCACTTAACATTATTATTTTCACTACAAAATAAAGCAAAGACCTGATTATTTGTGGACATTGAAATATTTACAGCCCAATCCCAAGATTAAATATCAAGAAATTCAGGCAAAACCTTTGCTACACAGTTATGTTCTGAGAATTTAAAAAATCTTATCATTATTTGCACTGAAAAGTACTTGAATTTGGTGCTATAAGATACAAGAATTGGGTGCTGTAAAATACAAGGATTTTCTCTCGCAAAATCTTGAAGTTGGAGAGATTAGAGGGTTGGGGTTTTTTATGGATTTAATGTTTTTTATTTGAACTTCCTAACAGGCTGCAATACTCCCAACCCTAGCCAGTTGTTAATTAAGTCTTGTTGACATACTTCTAACTAGTCTGAAGTATTACAAAACACCATCCTCTACAAAACAAGTAATTTTTTTTTTAATTACCTGAAGACAGTCCTAGGCTCTAGGGCATAGAAAATATTCTGGAAGAAGGTATGGCTGTCATATCACTTCCATTTTTTCGCATGTTTTATTTTAATTATGAATATAATAATTACTATCATTTCTCATGAAGAAACAGGTTTATAAGAATGTTAACTTTTTGGATGGGTGCTGCACTCAAGCTTGTGGGGAAGGAAAATATTCAGAAGAAAAGACAGCAAAGCAAGCAAGAAAATTCAGTGTAGTGTTAGAAAGGAGAGGAGACAGGGCAGAGTGGAGAGCAAGACTGAGATCAAAGGAGAGCAAAAGCCATTGGCAAGAGCAAACAAGTTCAGAGCAGTGAATTAAGGTGTCAGGAGGACGGAAAAGGCCCTCATAGCTGCTGCTATTGTTCACCGAGTGAAGGCTTCTGCTCTGCTGTAAAATCCAGAACTGGTGGGCCTCAATTTACATTTTTGCCCTGAGTTTCTTCTCTGGGGGAAGTGTCCCAAAGGCACTACATTTCCATAATCTGCACACCTGAGACCTTGCTCTGGCTTCTTCTGCCAGAGAGTCTGAGGGTCAGTCCCAAGACCCCTGTCCCCAACACCTCCACCCCTGAGCTGCAGCCTGGGTGCTGGGAAGACATAACCCCCAAGCACCCCTTTGCCTTTTGCCCCCCTACCTCCTTTATCTTTGAGAGGTAAGGAATTATTTAATTAACTCAAAATTAATTTCTTAACAGAACCTTTCATAACTGATGTCATCCACATTTTCAAAATAATTTATTAGAAAAATGATTCTACACTATTGCCAAAGCTTTTATTTCAATTGAGTCTTTATATTTTCATATTATATTTTGTAGTTTAATGAATCACTATCCTACCTTCTTTTTAAAAAGAAGTTTTGAGGATTTTTCCGCATAGCATTTCTAATTTTAACTAGCACCGATCAAATGCTTTCTGTCAAATAAGGTTTTACATGAAAATTTCTACCTTTTGCAAAAATGCAGTTTTGAAAAAATTTCCAAAAAATGCATTGTTTTCTCACGTTTTAGCAAAATTTAAAAAAAAAAAAAAAGAGGCACTTCTGCAAGAAGCCGCTTTGATTTTAAAAAATCAATCAAAATTAATTATTTTGGAACAAGCAGGAAAATAATCTCTAGACTAAGTGAAACAACATGCAAAATTTGCCCAAATACTCAGTTTGATTTTTATCTAAATTAAAAGTGTTGGCATCTTCTGGCTCATCAGAATACCAGGCAGTTTTGAGAATAAACTAAGCTTCGCAATGAACATAAAGAGTATCTGATTCCTCAGAGGTATAATGGAAGATGAGTAGTAGCAAAATTAGTGGAAAATGGAGGAAAATAAATCTTCTAGGGATTTATTTCAGTAAGCACATTTTTGTGAGGTTTAAATACAAGTTAACTCAAATGCAGTGTGATTCATTGACTTCAAATTTAACTGAACAGCTCTCAAATAATCATGTCAAGAAACACTCAATGAGCACTAAGTGTAAGTATACATTTTTGTAAAGAAAACTTGGGAAATACTGCTTTTGCAAATTCTAATACTGTTGCAAATACATGGCTGCAAAGGAATAACACTGGGACATACAAAATTTTTTAGCCAGGAATACATAGTGAAATTGTAGATGTAGAGCCAAAAGGAAGCAAAATAAATAATAAAATAAATTAAGCATGTTGTTCAGACATATGACTCAAAAATGAAAATAATGCAGACAAAAAATACTTTAATCAAAATATGTAAGTAGCATCTAAAGCCAACACTGATACTCCAGATTATCCAGGCTAAATCTGAATATGTGAACAGCAGAACAGTTTCTTCCACCACATTAATGTTTAGTATTATGTTTACTATTAAAACCCATTCAGCTCCTTATTATATAAATGAAGAGGTTTTAGAGACATGCACGAGTACAGGATTTTAAATACATCAGATGCACATAATGTGTGGCATAAAAGCATTGAGACAAATTCTGATTAAGAAACAGAGAAGCCCAGTTGGATGCGAGCTGACTACATTAGCATGTTTCTGTGTAGCAACTAATGCTACTATTTTATAGATGTTCGACTTTTTACAATCTGAACTATTCTCTATCTTTAGTTCCTAAAATACAAAAAGGCAAAGAAAACACGTGATACATGCCAGACTTCTACTAAAAAAAAAGGCCTGATAATAATAATAAAAATAGACATTATAATGTCTCAAAAGTCTTAGTTTGATAGAGTGAAAACTAGGTTTTACATAGAAAAACAATAAAACCTGCTGTGTTCACCATTACAGAGCACCTACCGCAAACTGAACTAACTTATGTGATTTCAAAAAAGATGCACAGTGGGGGAAAACAGCAGCAGTACAAGTAGAAAAGAAACAAAATTCAAATTATCAAGGGGTAAGTACAGGAGAAAGGGAAAGAAGCTGGCAGTTATGGGGACATTGTACTTTGCTTTAATTACACAACATCCTCAGAGTACTCAGTAATGTCAGAGACTGGGGTTAACAGCATACGTTGTTCGAGTGTTTTAAACAAAATAGCCTTAGACAAACAACTTGAAACTAAAATGCTTAAAGTGTATCTCTTGATTTTCCAAAGTGCAGTTCCCTGTGACTACTGCCAGAACTGCAGGGTGCTGAGCCCTCTGAAGGAGCAGCTACAACTACCCCATCTTAGACTTAGCACTTAATTTTGAAAGTCATGGCTTCTCCTTTCTTGGGAAAAAGGATCTTAGCTTGGCATGCTTGTTAAAACTTAAATTACCAGCTGCAGCAAAATAAAAGGTTGGGTTCTTTCAGTAAAGGAGCCATTTCAATCTTCCAGTTATTTAACCACTAAAAAAAGATCATGCCATGCCCCAGCAGCGGACAAAGTGCTGCCTATGGAGTTCTTCAGCATGGCTCAAAGCTGTTATAATAATGCTTGGAACTTAGATACCACTTTTCATCTTCAAAGCAGTTTACAAACATTAACTAATTAATCCACACAACATCCCTCAGGCCCACTTGGATCAAAAATGGGGAACTGCATGCTGGGACCTGAATCCTCTGTGGGCCCTAGCTCCAAATTAAAGATGAGCAATCTACTCTTTTTTTTTTTTCCTAAATAGACTCCTGATATATTGCCAATGCAGCCCTCTGTTGGGCAACATTTGGATGCCCCCAGCTTTAATCTCTATTAAAGTATCATGCCCCAGTCTGCCTTTGTTAATTTTGGATGTCTTGGAATCTATTAAACGTGGCACAGTTTCTTGAGCTTTTAACAAAGCTTTAGCTTTGAAAATGCATCTTCTTTTGTCTTCATTCTAGCTGGCTTCCAGACAAAGATCTTTTAGATGAGATAGATACTGAAGTTTTCCGTTGTTGTTGATGCATTAGCCTTAACTATTAACATATTCAGCATGATTTTCTAATATTTAACATTGCTTTTGCAGTGGCACATAACTGTTGCTCTTTACAAAGTCTAGGAGCCAGCTCCTCCTCTGATGCAAAATGGACTGCCAGTTTACAACAGCCCAGGAACTGACCCAAGAAGTTTAGCAGGAACTTGGCTGCTACTATGACATTGTGTCAGACTGAGTCAGGAGACTGGCCGTGTCCACCTCCAAATAGGAACATTAGCACTTAAAATAAATAGAATGACACTGTAAACCAGCAACACGAAAATAAGCATCTGCAAAAGGATCTTGGGGAATGACATCAACAGACAAAAGAGTGTCTGCTCCCAGTGGGAAACGAACACCAAAACAGCAGTGGAATGCTCTTAAACTAATTATTACATTGCTGGACTTGGGAATGGAAAATACTACAAAAAGGTAGTACATTGAAGCACTGCTATGGAGCATAAAGAGTTCACAGTATCTTGGAAAGTAAAGTCATTCGTGCTCCCTGACTGAATGAAGATGCCACCTTTCTCAGAAAAAGCCTAAACTAAAATAGTACATATAGTACCTACAAGATTCTGGGTGGAAAATGGCTGACCAAACCTCAAATGTGCTGAAACTTCAGCATCTGCACACCAATCCAGATTTCTCTCTCCTTTGCACAGGTTTAAATGTATAATTAAATCCACCAACTTAGCTGGTGGTTTTCCAAAACAAAGTGGATGTTGGATTGGACTCTGGCTGTAAAGATTTGTATCTATATACATTCTTATTTTGATTTCCAGTTTCCTCAAATGTTTGAGGAATGGTGACATTTAATTAAGAAACTATGGGAGGGCTGTTTGTTTGGGTTCCAACCATTAATCATTTGAAACTTCACTGTACCTGTAGTGTCGGGAAATCTCTTCTTCCACCTGGGTGGTAAAGTCACATTTGGTACATGAGTGTTCTTTGTTCTCCTTGAGTGTCAGCGGCCCCTCTGCCCCTGGGAGGGCGTTTGTTTCTGGTTTAACATCAGACGCTTGGCCTTCGTGTGCATTCTCATAGTGGAGCAGGAGAACGTCCACATCGGGAGTGGAGAATGAGCACTGATGGCACTGGTGTTTGACTCTAGAGCTTCCTGTCACCCCTGGAGACAGGTGCAAAAGCAAGAGAGCACAGTGGGAACAATTACTTTTTCTGCAAGCAAATGGGTAAGTAATTTCTCCAAGGTGCTTTTCTGGGCTGCAGAGGCCTCGGGGACAGAACTGACAGTGCTTAATGGTACATTTATGAATGTTGTGTAGCTGCTGATAGTGACGGAGAAGTGGGCCCACCACTATTACATCTGGGCCATGGCTCTTTGAGTACCTAAAGTCACAGAACTGACAGTTGTAGCTTGTCACCATGCTGTCCTCTGCTCCTTTGCTACTCAAGTCTTTCTTTTTTGCCACACTCGCACCCTTTTCTGTCTTTGTCACTAACTCCCCATCTGCATTTTTGGCTAGATCATTCTGGTTAATGACAGATCCCCTAGAAAGCTTATCATTCAGATCTGGGTGAAGGCTTCCTGACTGGCTTCCCCCATGCTGTTTGCTGTAATGTTCTAATAGTTTCAAAGAGCTGGACGATTCACAGCTGAAACTGCAAAATTTACACCAGTAGTAACTGGTTGTATCGGTACCATTTTGTCTAGAGGAATCTATTGGCTTGATGGGCACCGAATATCCAACTGGCGTATCATCTCCTGCTTTTACAGTGATTCTGTCTTGCCACTTCCCCAAGTCTCCAGAATCACATGGTCGAAGAGTAGGACTGGATTTATTGGAGTTTTTCTCTGAAGTTTTACCAGAATCAGAGGAGGGAAGGGCTGCTTTCATTTTGTTTGGGTGAGTCTGTAAGAAGTGTTGCTCTAGTTCAGTGGAAGAGTTGCCCATGTAGGTGAAATTGCAGAATTTGCAGCGGAAGTACTTGGTGTTGCCTTGGCAATCTGGAGTTTTCCGCCCAATTCCAATAAAGGTTCCACCTAAAGTAACCTGTGAATAAAGAATAAGATCATTTTAGCTCCACTGTAGATTTATTCATATAGCAAGGAGTGGGAAGGGGGGAAACAGAAACAGAGAGCAACTGATTCATAAGCCTCTTTCATTAACCATTGCCACCATTTTCATTTGTACTACTATAGTAAGATATCATACATATACCCTCACATATTTAACGTTGGTTGATGAATATTTTTAAATGTTTCTCATAGCTCAATATATATTCCATATGAATAACAAATACATTGATTTGCAGAGACTGAGGCACACATACACAAGATGATCTTAGTGCTGATAGGACTGTTCCTTCCTTCACTATATCACTGAATAATGTCATTGATAGAAGATCCAGTCATCAGTTCCCGTATCTCTGAACCCTTTGACAGCAGACTTTCCTGGGAGTCTATATGAGGTGTGGAAGAAAAGAACTGACCCTCAGTCTTTTGACTCAGATGCTTTAATAATTTTCATGCTTTACAGTCAAAGAGAATTGCTTTTTAAATTCAAGCAAACAAAAATTAAATTTCAAATAACACATTCAGTTTGCTGCGTCAGAGTATGACCAATTCTTACAAAGATCATTCCTACAGGAGTATCCAGTATCCACCAGGATGCCTTTTCACAAAGCCATAGTGGCTGATGTCTCAAACAAAAGGCAGCTTTCTCAAGGATTACTCACTGCAGACATTCTCCAAGGAAATCTTCTGTTCCTCTCGTGCACAGAGCTCAATTTAGTAAAACAAGGATGGAAAAACTACAGCAGAAAAATGGCATGTGGCAAAGAAAACTACCACACCCAAGTCCATGACATCACTAATTACACACACAAAAAAATAAGGTAGGTCTACTTAACTGTTCTCATGATGTCTGAGCAAAATGCTCTGCAGGAAGGGAAGAAGGCTTCCAGGGCTGATGTTATTAATGCCTTCCCAGGAGTGTACCACACCTGCCCCTGACATCAGAGGGAGATTTGCTGCTCCTGTACAACTGGTTTGAACGCCAAATAAAGAATCTCTTGATAAAAATGTCACCACTGCATAGCTTCTTTTCCTGAGTAGCAAATGGTGTACAGCATCCAGAAGATAATTCCCAAAATCCACAGACATTGACTCCTCTGCCATAACCCAGTCTACACCACATGGGCAGACATGGGTGGAAGCTTCCTTGTGACACATTCTCAATTTCTACACCCAGAAGATGTCTTATAGGGAATAGAAAATTCAGCCTTGCAGGGTTTGATTTTCATTCTCCCAACCAGTAAGTGTATTACTACATTTCTGCAGGATTCAGTTCTAATGCATTAGGCAAACGGTGTAATTATTTTTCTTCTCCTCAACAGTTATGCCACAAAGATAATGTGATCACTGCTCATTCAGTATCACACCAAATGGAAAGACTCAGACATACAGAGAGCATGAAATGTAAACATTTTTAAATGTATATAATATAAATGCCTTTTAGCCATTTAGCTCAGAGAAGGAAATGCTGTCCTTTGTATCTCATCAGAATTAAGCATGTATAGTGAGGCAATGAGTTACTAAACCACGACATAATGAGCTGCTGCTATTCAGCCTCCAATTCTTTTTTTTTTGTTTTTTTCCTTAAGAAAGCAAAATCCCCATGCACTAGTTAAAACTTTTCTTTAAATAAACTGAAAATGGCTTTCTGTTTGTTTAGGAAACATATCTCATTAGGCAATGGTGAGTCAGGCAGCCAAATCAGTAGGATTTAGCTGTAATAACATTGTCACTTTTAACTGGGGCTCCACATTCTGCTATCAAATTATGAACTTGATTTTGAAGAGGTTCTGTGGAAGAGAGATGTTTAACATGTCTTCTGCAGCGGAGAAGTTACATCCCTTTATTTATTTTATGGCAAGCAAGAATTGGAGACAAAGCCATACTAAGCCTGATCCAACTGACAACAGTGGGATCTGGGCCTGCTCTCCAGCACCTGGCACTTTAGATCTCCATCCGCTGCATTATTTCAATGTTCAAGGTCTCAGTGGCGTCAAAAGACAACTTACAGAAAGCATTGATGGAATTACAGTAAACAGAAAATAACAGCAGCTCATTGCATGATTATATAAGTTGCAAGGTGATCTGGTTTCATTCATTTAATTAGATACATATGTTTGTTCTATGCATGCACAGAAAACTGGCCAAGATGCTTTACCTTAAGTGGCTCTAATGAGTAAATACATTCATTACTCTCAACTGTCTAGCCAGAGTTACAGATAAACCTATTTTTGCAGACACTGTGTGGATACCAGTTAGAAACTCTGACTGACAATAATCCCAGCTGCTATTCATTGCTAATTACTTTTTTTTCAGAACATTGGTAAAACATATCAGTACTAGCATTTTCTACAGTGGACTGTAAATCACATCATTTCTGTAACTTGTGCTAATCCTGCTTAGTGGTCTACACAGCAAGTTTGTGTCCCATGCTAATACATCCTTCTCTACATCACAAGAGGATAAAGTAGAACTAAATATTCCCACAGTGCTTGTGTTAAGCTCTTGTAATGCGGGAGACACATACAATCTTTACACCACTGGAATGTAATTGATTACCAGTTATTGGCTTGGCATTTCTGTGAATACCTGCCACAATTCAAAATAATTCATTGCATTAGACCATGTATGTGAAAAGTAACTCAAGAACATCTTAATGTTATTACACTCAAAAGCCTCTTTTCACACTAACAAAGCCTACTGAAAAGCCCCATGAAGCTTACCATTCAAAGACAACTGAAGAAACTGGTTTCCATGCAAAGAGTTTGGGAGAAGCACTTAAATGACAGTATAAACTGAATCTGTTTCAGTTTTCAGCCAGCCACATCTGGAAGAAACCCATACATTTGCAGAACTGTTTGGATTCCCACACCTTGCTCAAATCTTGGCCTGACTTTCAGATTTTTCAGTTACATGTTGTATCTCTATGTACAGGCACTAAACTTCTTCACTGGCTATGTAATTGTCCTTAACCTCCTGCTCTCTCTGACCTGCCCCACAAAGAGGAAAAAGAGAAGAAGAAAGTGGAATATGGGTAGATGGATGGATGGATGGACGGACAGACGGATACAGACATACACCTACCCTAGAAATCAATGTCCACTTTTCTATGTGGTACCAGAAGTGATAGATTCTTCTATTTGCTCCCTTATTTCATTCTGATGAAATCCCAAAACTTAATCCCCTGCTCTGCTCTGGCAGAGTTACATTTCCTTAAGTAGACACTTCTTCCCAACATAAAGAAAAAACTAAACAAAAGCAATGCTAAAATTCTGCAATTCTGTTCTAGCACTGGAGTCCAAAGTAACAGCTGACACAGCTAGTGGCAGTCACAAATACAGCTACAGCTTGTACCGGAAATGTAGGAGCAACTATAGATCAACAGTTCCCTCAACACACAAAGAAGAAAATTAATCTTCACAGTTCTGTTTTTAAAGAGAACCTAACATACAAGTTCAGACTGTGGAAACATGATTTAATTCTTCCCTTCACTGTCACTTGCTTATGAAACTTTATTTCTGCAGCACCTCAACTATGGCATTATAGTTGATATTAATTATTATGCTGTAATAAAAGAAGACATACTAGAATGGGTTCTCTATTCTTGTGCTGGAGGTGGTTGCACTGTTATTCCTTAAAAATCAAAGCCAGGTCTCATTCTGGGATTAAACCGAAATATATTTCACAGTAGGATTTCCATAAACTCAAAACTCTTAATCATTAAGTTTATTCATTAATGGGGAAAAATTGTCAAAATCTGAAGCTCATATGTTCATACAACTAAGCTATCTCCTCATACACCACACACTTCCAAAAATAGCCAGAAGAAGGAGAAAAGATAACACGGTAATTGACAATGTTTCAAGATGTACTTTCTAAAGTATGTTGGCAAGTACTTCAACAAAGCTGTGTAATTGCACTATATGTTTCCAAAAGATATGTCTACATTAATTAGTCAAGACAATGATTTCATGGAATAGATGGACTTGGGCAAAGAGAAGTACTTTCTTTTTTCTTTTTTTCTTAAAAAATGTGTCTTTGATTTTTATTTTGCCCTTGAACCAAATGCTACCCTATTCTCCCTCCTCCCTTTTCAAAATTCAATCCTAAATTCCATCACGCCAAAGCAGTTTACAAATACTTCTTACAGAAACTGAAAAAAATCACAGAGGAAGAGAAAATCTGCCAGCTCCTGTAATCATGTATTTCACGAAGAAAATTCTACCAGCAGAAACTATATCCACATGAGAAACTCAACCACAAGGTTTACATGCTCAGGGTAAAACTGTCTTTGACCCCTGGCTTCTTCTGCAACTACTGATTAGAATCCATCTGCATTGGAACATCAAACATTAATGAATCTTCTTTTGTTTTTTCTTTCTTACCTGAGTTACATCTTTGGCTAATCAGGAGGTGAAAGGCTCCAGATCCCTTACCAATCTCCTGAGCCATCCAGTCTGCCTTTGCAATTACTCTTAATCTTCTAATCCTAAAGTATTTTCTAATGCTCTTGTTTATGCATTTGCTTTGTGCAATATAGCATCCAGAACATTTTAACCATCCCACATTTATATGAACTTCTTCTTGTCATGCAGGCCAGAACAGATTCCTGGCTTTCATGCAAGTTTGTAACACCACGCAGTTCTCTAACCTCCTGTAGGGAGAATTCACTCCCTCTCACTTGCCCTCTTTCTGCATTTTAAACTAGGAGAATCTTCAGAGTATATTCTTAAAACTATTTACTATACTGTGATTAATTTATAGGTGCACAAATCTATGTTGCACAAGGCAAAAAACTCAGGGTAAACTCCTGGCTTTCTGGGCTGTTCATACTTACCAAAACAAGAAAGCAAACTATTGGATCACATTCATTCGAAGTAAGTGCATTCTTCTTGAGATTTATTCTGTTGCCATTGAAGCCAACACAGTTTTTGTGTCATTAGAATTTTATAAGCATTTTTAAAACAAAGTGACAGAACAATAACAGAACTTAAATTAAGGTCAAGAGACCAGATGTGCAAAACCAACAAAAGAAAGAAACAGAAAATCAAGACTTTAATTTGCTAACTAGTGCTTCTAGACTAATATCTAAAAACCACCATTTCTTCTATTCTTTGTAGATAAAATTACCAGACAGTTCCTTGGCTACTGTAAACTCACACTGACTTACAGGCTTAGAGGCAAACTCGCACTGATTTTTACCAGAAGAAAACCAAGCTGCTTTCCTTCTTCCCCAGGAACCTTATTTTTTGAGCTCTCATCCTTTCTGGAGGCTATCTTAGCAGCTTATAACTTTAAATATAAGCACCAATATTACTAGCCTCACCAACTGTCTTTATTAACCTCTCTTCAAACACTACCAAATATCCCTGCAGTAAGGTAAGGAATATCAACAGATAAACAACTTTGCTTTGAAGGCTGTGAAAATACATCACGAGTTGTTCTACAAACCATCCATCTGAATATTCTAATATTAGTATAGACTACTTCTCACTGAAAGGCAGCTCAAGTAACTTATTTCTGTCACAGAGCAAGGCAATGTTCCCAGGCACTTACTATTTAGCAGCTGACATGCTGTAAATCACTGCCTATCATTCTGAAGAATAAACTTGCTAATATCTCCATAGAAGCAAAATAAAGAACTGCTACTGCATATAATCATACAAATCATTGCTTATCAGCTATTGTCAATATAGAAGTTAAATACCTCTTTTATGTGCTTTTTCACATATTTATAAATATGCATGTATGCAGTTGTATATGTATAACGAGCAAATATATGTATACACACAAGCACATGCATATGGACTTATTTATATGTGTGATTTACCACCACCAATTTCTCTACCTGCCACCATTTCTTTTTCATGTCAGTTATTTAAAAGAGACGCTGAATCCTGTGCTCCTGAAGGGTGACTCTCTCGAGTGTGCAAGGCAGCCTCCAAGTTTCATCATGACCCAGAAATAAGATTCAAAATAAACAGGTATGCCCACATGCAGGTGCAACACTCAACATAGCTTGATAGCTTTCAGTTTATCAGGAAAGTCCCCAGGGAGAGTCTGCAACATGGCTGACATGAAATACGCCTTGTGCGACATCCACCTTCATGCAAGTTGTGTTCTAGCATATGCTGCAAAAGCTAGCGTGGCACAATCTGGTCCAAGAGATCGGGATACATCATATGCAGCAACAGTTGTTCAGTTTATTTAGACCTAATTCCTGTATTAGGGACAACTGAGCCTAAGTCAGTGAGACAAACAATAAAAAATTTGGATCCATTTGTCTAACCATGCAAGGAAAATGAAATCATTCATATACATGTTTCTGTTTTGCTTATGTCAACCACTTATGTATCTGTGTCACCTTAACTGATGACAAAGTCAAACTTTAAGGTTTTATTTGCTAATATTACAAAAGAAAATGCTGTACTTGATTAGGCCTCCAGTAATTCTCACCATAGCTGTAAGAGCCCCTTTGCCAGAACCACCCAAAATGTAAATTAAAATCTTTATCATGAGAAGTACTGATGATTACATCTGTACCCCTAAAATCCCCTACATTTTTTTTAAGTCTTACCTTCAGGCTTCATATTCAATCAAACTGTTAATATAAGCATGGAGGATAAAAAGAAGAACCTACAAATAAAATCACTGGTTCTCATTCAGCTGAATCCTAGCTAGACCAGACTTTTTACTAGTCACACATGTCTTAACTTGAGAACAGAAAAGATGCCAGAATTCATATACTTAAATCCAGACCACTAAAAACCAGCCATGACGTAACACCATGTAGACACATGGAACTCGCCAGTAATTTATAAAGGATACAAAAGGAAGACCTTTACAGACTCTGTGTGGGGACTTCCACCACTTTCTAGGACACTGAGCAGCCTGCTGGCTGGACATCCAGAAATGCTTTCAGTTGCTGTGAAAATCCTGGAGAAGTCGTTAGCCTTATTCATTATATGCACTCATATATGTAACCAATAGGTCATAGGGGGTGGTTGTCCCCCTCTATTCCGCTCTCGTGAGACCCCACCTGGTCCATCTGGGGATGGGTATCCAGCTCTGGGGTTCCCAGAATAAGGCAGCCACGGACCTATTGGAGTGAGTCCAGAGGAGGCCATGAAGATGATCAGAAGGCAGAAGCACCTCTCCTATGAAGACAGGCTGAGAGTTGGGGCTTTTCAGCCTGGGGAAGAGAAGGCTCTAGGGAGACTTTACAGCAGCCTTCTGATACCTAAAGGGGCACAAGAATGCTGAAGAAGAACTTTTATAAGGGCATGTAGTGATAGGACAGCTTCAAACTGGAAGAGAGTAGGTTTAAACAAGGTATTAGGAAGAAATTCTTCACTGGGAGCATAACGAGGCGCAGCAACAGGTTGCCCAGAGAAATCGTGGATGCCCCACCCAGAGATGCTCCATCCCTGGTAGTGTTCAAGGCCAGACTGGATGGGGCTCTGAGCAACCTGATCTACTGGAAGATGTTCCTGCCCGTGGCAGGAGGGTTGGAACCAGATGAGCTTTAAAGCCCCTTCCAACTCAAATCATTCTGTGATTCACATATGACAAAGCATTAGGCTGAGTGGTATAGGACAACTCTAAGAATACTGGTTGTCTAGAACCACAGAGGAAAACAACAGCCGATAACCTCTCATTATTCTGTGGGGTAGTAGATAATGCAGCAATTTATTCCTTTTCTTCCCTCCCTCTCCACCCAGGTGCACTGAAATACAGTCAAGAAACTTAAGGATGGCTTTTATCAGTCCATGTTTTTTTCAGAAATTTGTCTTCTTATATGTCTGTCTAGATCTAAAACCATGAAACAATCCAAATCAGAGGACTGGATTTAAAAAAAAAAAAAAGAGTTTTCTGTAAATTCTGAATCTTTTTAATGGCTGAATAGAAGAGGAGGTAGATCCGTGCCAATAAGCTCCAGAACCAGGGCCATGCTGAGCAGGAAGCACCTCAGAGGTAGCATACACAATATGAATCAACCATAAGAACTGCTGAGCACTGCAGTATGTCTTTATTCATGGCTGCATAAATACCCTTCTCCCTTGGGACATGTCATCTGAAACCCTTACCTGAATTCAGACATTTCTGTCTTTTCTTTGAGGGACACTATTCTCTTTTAAAACATACCAGGAAATGGGGTCATGCTCCCTCTTACACAATAGCCTAATGGCTTGAACACTTGTTCAGGAAACAGGAAAAGTAGGTTCCTTTCCTTGCTCTGTCAGAGGGGATCCAAGCCTGCTTCTTCACCTTCACTGGGCATGTCCTACGCCTTAGCTATAAGCTGCTATATGGAAGACAGCACCTCCAACCTTCCTGTTGAAGCTGTCCCACTTACTCCTCATAAAAAAATTGGGGGTAAGAAAAAAGACTGCCTACTGTCTACTTGCCAGCAACTTGCCTGTCTCCAGACTCTAATATACACATTAAAGAGTCATTAGATCAAACAGAGAGGAAGACTTAATCATACAGCAGCAAAGGCAATAGCTTTCAGCATCATAGCTGTTAACTTAGTCATATGAATTTTATTTTAAGTGAAGTCTTTAGATACAGTATAAAGGCTACTGCTTTAGGCACATCCACAAAGCCTTACACAGGCTCAAATATCCAGCAAGACAAAGTTGCCTATAGAGATTGATTCATTAACTAAATGTGAAGAAAAAGTAATGGGGGGCACATCAGCAAAAGATCCATTGTACTCACTTCAAATATTATTTTGATAAAAGCTATAAAGCTGATTAATACATTCCCTGGGAATTCAGAGATGTGATAGTGAATGTTTTCTGAAATCTATAGCAGCAAGAAAGTTAATCTCCCAGAAACTGCTCAGTGATTTTACCCAATCCTATGGAATTTATTATAACTCAATGAACCAAAAACCTTTCAAGAGAAAAATGAGAACAAAGAATACAGGAGATTTTCAACAGAAAATAACATTTTCAAAAAAGACAAAGGAATCTTGCTGGATTAAATATTCATACCAAGTAAAAGTCTGCACAATAGTAGGGCCAGAAAGATTGGATTATTTACACAGTAGCCAGACAAATCCTCTCCAGGTACTACAAAACACAGTCCCACTATTTGAATACCTGTATGTGAAGCCAAACGTATATCCCCAGTTTTGCTGACTACACCCTCTAAAAGCTGCATTTAGGGATGAGAGGGTGTTTTTTGGCTGGGGTTGAGGTTTAACTTCACTTCTGTGATACAAGTCCAAAAATGCATTTGATTTCTTTTTCCAAGCCCTCAGCAAATGGACCCCATCCCTAGATCTCTGCAGATAGGACAGGAGATACTGTTTTTTCCTGCACTCC
This sequence comes from Corvus moneduloides, assembly GCF_009650955.1. Lineage (NCBI taxonomy): Eukaryota > Metazoa > Chordata > Aves > Passeriformes > Corvidae > Corvus > Corvus moneduloides. The sequence goes on from NC_045476.1 coordinate 150,713,749, forward strand.
GACATTTTCCCATTGTTTTTTGTTTGCTTTGTTATGAATGCAAACGATGGGGCTCCATAGCATCCCTCACTATTACATATCTTCATATACCATGATCTCCAACCGACTACTGTGAGCCAGATCAAAGTCAGTCATCTTCATTCTCTGCCTTCTGTGCCCAGTTCCGTGGCCTGAGACCGTAAATCTATTGATAACTTCCAGCCCAGCTACAACGGAACAGTTTGCTAAGTGCAAGGGGATCAATAAATCAGATCCTAAGCCCAGTCCATTACTACTTCGAGTTCATTACAAAGGGATTATTTTCATTTAGCCCAGTACCTACACAAAATAATATTGTTTACATGAATAAATTATACAGGTTTAGCTCCCTCTCATGTTATACAGGAGTTTGACGGAACTAATTTTAACTGGAGCACCAATCGATACAGTCCCTTGTTGTGGCGGGAGACGTCAGCCATTCAGATGCCTGAGAAAAAATGCTAACCCATGACACCCTCCAAAATGGATACAGGAGTAATATAAACATGTGTGGGTGCAAAGGGGACTTTCAGATGTTCTTTTACTCTGTTTATGAATCTCACAAAGCTGCTCTGAATCAGGAGTGGGGGAGGAGAAAGCATAAAAATATTAATCAGTTACTTATCTTATGACATGTTCTGGATCAACATCTGGTGCGTGTGCAAGTGATGAAGTATGGCATTTGCCACAAAAGCTTACATAATCTTCTATTCCCAAATTGAGCAGGGAAAACTAGCACCCTTAAAAATTAAGTTTCCAGATCCATTTTTTATTTTTTCTTTCAAATAAATAGCCAACGTTTTATAGGCTGTCTGTTCTATTTTGGAAAATGTTTTTCGTCTGAGCAAAGACTGATCTTAAGTAGATTATCTATGGGCTGCTTCCTACCACTTTTTGTCTCCCCTGCAGTATCTTACTGCCAGAGTTTAGTAGACAAGTATAGTCTAGGTTCAGCTGTTTTACTTCTCATTCTATCAGTTCAAACTGAGATAGCTCACACATCTGTTTTATTTCTGAGAGCACTGCAAAGGAAAAGTGTCCAGCTCATTCTAATCAAGCATAAACGTTCCTATAAATAACCAAGGACCTAACGAAACAATTGTTTGGAGGAAATGAAAGTGTGTTTAGAAACTCAAATTCCTCTATACTGTATGCCTGAGCTGTTCCAGTCTGAATGTCTTCCTGACAACATGGATCAGTTGCTCTAAGATGCTGTCCCTGAAGTCAGCAAACTGAAACTATAGCAGGAAATCCAGGTATTAACATCATACTATGTGCTAATTATAAATCATCATTTCACAATTTGACATTATTCACTTCTAACCTCTTTTAACTATATCACGTATTTGCTTTCTAATCAGAGTTTGACAGGAGAGAGTGTCTGACATGAGACAGTAATCTTTTAGTAAGACAGCAGTTCAAAGATTGCAGTTTTTTTGCATAGTAACGACCTTAGTTTGATTTGCTGTTCCACAAAGAAATTGTAGAGTTTCTTTAAAAAGAGGCAAAGTTTAAATCATTTGAAAAGCTTCAAATTCCTGACTTGTTTTCCTGGTTTTGGTTTCTTCCTTGAAGTTAGATGTTAGCCATCTTAACCTGTCTTGCAAAATTTCTTTCCTACGGCTACAGTTTCTGTAAGCATTATTAAATATTTTCACCTTTCTACCTTTTTATTTTACCATACCCTGGGAGTTTTATCTGGTGATTAGTACAATGTTTCCATGTATGCAGTCACTTGAAAATAGATGGACATTTGAGCTTGTATTGTATGCAAACTTTTGGTTTGTTTTTTTCTTAAAATCTGAATTTTTGTGTCATATAAAATACTGAAATATCCTACTGTATCTCTCAGCTCAAACCAAAGATTTTTTTTAAAGCACCATCAATTCTTCTTTTAACTAATTAAATATTAGCTGATAAGAAACTAACAGAGAGTCCACGAAAAACTTCTGAGTTCACTCTTTCATGGTAAAAATAAGATTTTTTTTTTCCCAGCAGTATCTGTAGTTTTTTCCCTACTTCAACTAGATGAGAAAATGACTGAGGCAATAATCCTTTTCTTACAGGCTTACTAACGTGAGGAACAGCATGGATTACTGTTACTTTTTGAAATGTTTTAAATACCCATTGTGTATCCTGTTTTTCTGGCACTAGACAACATCAGAGCTGCCAAGAGTTGCCATTTATTTCATCTTAATAAAGAATCAATAAGCCAAATCTTGACTCCCAGCAGCTGATAATTTAGGATTACATTTTTAATTTCCAGCTGCTGTCTTTTGTCTATCTGGTTGTTATTTTTCGTTATTATTTGCTCTTTTCTTTCCATGACAGTAAATCCTTCAGATATGATTACCAATTCAGTGGTTTGCCTGTTTGCTGAATAAGATCTCTCACTATTGATTACCGTAACAACTAAATCGTACACAGAAATGTCACTGGTCAAAAACCCAAATACTCCTCTGCTGCACAAGATGCTCAGCAGACCTGCAGAAAGCCTGGCTAAAATAGACCAAAACGGTTCTTAAGGCTTAAGCAGGTTATATATGAGACACACTAATCACGTAGGTAGGAAAGGCTTTGCAAGAACTGGCTTTGCATCTGAGAAGGCAGTGAGCAGAAGCAGGGAGGCTGGGAGCATACAAACCTGCACATCGTAAGTCCCGTTTAGTAAGACAGGCCTCTGGGAATTGATGTCCTGCAGTACCCCTGAAAGCACAGTGCGGTTGACTTTCTGGAAGTCTTTGGAGTGGCTGAATTGCACCATGTTGTGGAGAGCCAAAATTTTAGTGTCGAGCTCAGCATCCTGCCTGGTGCGGTTGTGCAGTCCTAGGTGGTACTTGCGGAAGTGTTTGATGAGATCTGTGGGGTCGTTCCCATAGTAACCATACCCACAGATGTTGCATTTGAAGTCCTGAAGCTCTGGAGACAGAGGCGCTGTATCTGGGTTATCATTTACCAACAAATCTGCTTTTGATTTGTTCAGCCTTAAACCCCCATCTGAAGGCACTTGTGGGTTTTTTGAGGCCGTGGGGACCGGGCTTGAGCCTTGGCCATCAGTTTGACCACTTTGCACTTGCACTGTTTCATCTGAAGCTTTTGGCGACATCTGATGCTCCTCATTTGTCTCTGCTGCATCTCCTGACGGGGTACAGACCACATCTTGGGTGTCATCTGCATCTGATTTTTGAGGAGACTTCAAGGGCTCACAGATTCCCCCAACAGCTGGAGATGAGAAAGCCAGCATATTTCTGTCTGTCACCTCATCATGAGGGAAGGATGGAACATTTCCTCCCTTATTGTGGCTTTCATAATTGAAGCCAGCCTTTTCACTCAGCACGGAGCTTTTCAAGTCCTTTTTAACACTGGAAGATGGCTCTTGGACATGCATGCAAAGTTCCTCCTTGTTACTTAACTCTGCCGCATCACCCTGGTCAGTGTTTTCTTGCATCTGCTCTGCAGAAAATTCTTTTTTTCTTCCAGACTCTTCACTTTCAGTACCTGTAGACTCAAGGGTCTGTACCTCACCTTCACTAGCAACGTTTCTTAGAGGGGGATTCTTTTTCCGGACCATATCTACCACAGAAAAAGAAATAAGAAAGAAAAAAAGGAGAGAGGAAAAAAAAGAAAAAAAAACCTATAGGATTATTCAAGATATACAAGATATGTAACAGATTACAAACCTGACACTCTTAAAAGCATTCTGAATTATATGAATACATTGAGTACATCAACTTTTCACAAAATTTTTGATTAGGTTTTTAAACTATGCAGAAAACTTCTAAAAAATTAGCACACTAAGACTGAACTTAACTAAAAAGAGAACTTTAACAAACCTACAGAAACACTTCCATGAGAGTCAGTGAATTGCAGATTTCATTATCTTTTGGGATGATAATGGACTGGCAGAAAGAATTTTAAATTAATGCTTCTTTTAAAATAATTTTTAAAAACTAAGTGGAAAAATAAACTTTTGAAGCCTACTGTTCATACACAGTACAACTACATATAATGTAGCTTTCCAAAAATACACCTAAAAGACATAATCTTAAGAAGAACTTAAACAAGTTATTAGGGAGAAAACAGATTTAGGAGAGTAAGTACTTGAGGCTTCAGAGAAAGTATTTTCCTAAGCAGGTATCAGTTTCTCTATAGCAGAAGTTCCCCCTCCTACTGCCCATAAACTTCAAACAGGATTATACGGATATTCTAGAGTCTGGCCCCACAGTCCATTATTCATGTAATTAGTTCTATTTGCCAAACAAAGAGAAACTAACTTTATTAGGAAACCCGTTGTCAATAAAATTTTACAGGCTTGGATCCAGACATTTGACATCCCTGTGTGGCTGAGCCAGGATCTACCCTGAAAACACCTGGAATCCACATGGATCTAATCAGCCAAACCTTCCTCTGCTCAGTCCTCATTGTAGACATAGCCACTACTGCTAGATCTGCAAGTACACTTCCAGGATCCATTTAAAAAAGCTGAGACAGGACAGCAATAAGGATCAGAGAGAAAAGGGGAGTCTGCCACCAGTGAGTTAGCTGCTCTCTGAACAGGAGAGATTATGGAAGGACAAGTAATCACACTATGCAGGTACTAAGTCAAATTCCTCATCCACTTCATCTTCCCCACCCTATTTAAGACAAATACATATATGAAACTCCCCTGCTCTCTCCACTCTGTGGTTCTGGATTTGATATTCATCACCAGCTGGTTTGATCCATTTGTGTTCACATGCTAGCTATGGGCAGAAGACAGATGTGCCACAACTTTTCTAAGCTCTTAATCTTTGCCAATGCTGTATTCAAGGATGGATGTTTCTCTTTGCCAAATTGTGTGTGGTCTGGTGGCAGCAGCCTGCAGTACCACACATGAGATGTGAGCTACAGACTCAAGTCTGAGTCCCCATTCCAGCCCAGCCACAGCCGGGCCCTGCAGAGGCACTGGAGATATACATTGCTCTGCCACAGGAGGACCACCTGGTGACTCTGGGAGCAGCACTGATGTGCTCCAAATGGTGCTGTATCCAGACCCTTGAAAGCTGCAGACGACCTTCTCAAAACAGTACTTTGAGAAGCAAGGCCGGGGACAGAGGTTAAAAATAAAAGAACAGGCGTCTGTACATGCTCTTATTTACATCTGCTCCACATGAAAGGGCACTATATGCTCTGTTGATAAAAACAGACAACTTCTTAGGGGAAATGTTCAACTTGTGTCTTGGGCTGGCTTTGTTGTCTTTGTGGTTGAGCTGATCCACAGGCAGCATGGGCTACAGCAAAGCGGGTTTCACACAGAATGCCGGCTAGTGTTACAGAAATTTTGACACTCCGTGTGGCCTTAATAGGTTTCTTAAATGCCTACTGTGATTCCTTACTGTAGAAGACACGTATGGTTGGAACCAAATGTCTTCTCTTTAATGCCAACCACACCTATCAGGGTACGTATGAACTAAATTGTACTTTTTTTTCCCCAATAACTTCTGAACCATGAAGTCACTCAGAACTAAGAGAAAAGAAGTATCTTCTGCTGTGGTAAGAGAACTATTACAATACAGACTCAGCCTACTAAAACTACATGCACACATATATAATTCATGGTATAAATATAGTTGTCAGCCTTTCAGCATTACTACTTCTCTGTGAGTCTCCATGAATGTTCTTGGTTAACACACACACTAAAAATATCTGTGAGCATCTCTGGTAGGTGTTCAGCTAAGTATATATTTTTCTACTGGTTACACGTCCCAAACCATTTTTAAAATAACTTCCGTTTAAATGCAATTCGTGGCAGACGACAGAGAAAGAAGTCCTGACTGCACAGTGAAGAAAAATCAGAAATCGAGAAAGTAAACATCATGACTGTTACCTCAGTCAAAATTAAACAAGACTAAATGCAATGTTCTAAAATGTTTTTGTTACAGATATTTTTGGCAGATAAGGAAAGCTTACAGACTTGCTATCTTTGTGACAACTGACAGAAGAGAGTTAGAAAAAAGGACAGAAAAAAAGTCCCTTTAAAGAAAAGAAAAATCTGGACTGTATACAGGCTAACTGGACAGTAGATCTAGATAGTTTAGTTCTAATTTTCCCAATGTATTTGTGAGTCTGGGTGTTAATGAAGGGGAAAAAAGAAAACTCAATCTCTCTAATGGATACTTCTCATGCAGTATTCTACACTTGAAGAAAGAAAGGAAAGAAGAAATAAGTTGAATTTAAAAGTATTTTTCCTTCTTTTTTTCTTCTAGCTTTTGAAAAGTCATCTGTCATTTATTTGTTTGATATTCACTCAAGGGACGGTAAGAAAAGACACGGGGATTTTTTTGTCGCTGAAATTCCACCACTATCATTTTTCAGAGACATATTATGTAAATAAAACTACATTTGCAATACTCCTAAATTGAAGAAACCATCCCCTAGCAAGTCATAAGTTAGATACAGAAAGAATATAGCCACTCTGAAATTATTATCTCTAAGACAAATAACAGATTGCACAATGTTTTATTGTGTGCCAAGAAAGTTTTCGGTTAACAATTTCACTTGAAAAAATAGATCACATACTTGTAAAATCATACCCAGCATTGACTTCATAAGGCATGTGGCTTTAGAGTGCTTTTTACAATTATTAATTCTATTAGTCAACTAGCAGGTGGGCTAATGCAATTGTCTTAGAAGATGCACGGAAGACACAGAAGACATTTTGAGAGCTGATCTGTATATCTGCAAAACAAAACAAAAAAAAAGGTTTTCCTTCCTAAATTATGCATTCAAAATACGGTTTTTACTTAAAAACATTATTATACCTACTGTACATTCCCATGCATCTATTACTGGGCACTATACAAATAGAGTCTGCTGGTCTCTATTTCCCTCAAACACGAGAAATCCCATAGCTCTCTTCTCCTCAGACACACGTGCTCTTGCACACACATGCACTCACACAAAAAGACAAAAAATTGTCTCAGACGTAACATTCACCAAACACTTAAACAAGTTTTAAGTAACTGCTGAAAATGAGCTGTAGAAAGTGTCTTAAAAATTCCCATGCACCATCATGGGACTGGCCTAATGGGATAGTTAATGGCTTCTAAACAACTGGTTCCATCAGCAGTTTTAAGTTAACCTCTGCTGGCTGCCTTGTGTTCCACTTGAAATGAAATTAGTGGTGTTACTTTTGTTGTTAGCAGGCAACTTCCCACTTCTCTAAAATGCCATTGCAATAGTAAGCACATTTGTTGGGGGCTAGTAAAGAAGCTGAGTGAAGAACAGTCTTTGGGACTGAACTACCTTTTCATCACTGCAAACAGTGATCTGCCCAAAATAAAAGAATTACTAAGCCTGATGTGAATGAAAGGACTTCTAGAGCAGAGGGAATTTTGGATAAGGCCCAAGTTGCAGTACTTGTCTTTGGGCTCTGTACTCCAGGGGTTTGTATCTTATCTTCCTTACACTGAAATTACCTTTAAACCACATGGGGTTTGGGGTTTTTTTAGCTGATATCATCACTCACACTATTTTAAAGTAGAAATAATAATAATAGCTATACGTACTTTCCCTCAAAAACAGCCAAGGCTACTCTATGTTGTTCATACATCTGCAAGATACAGACTCTACTGTTCAACAATCACTCACGTCAGTTTATCCCTGGAAACAAAAACTTCTGCCAAAATCAGTTTGTACTTCAGGATAATGAATTACCATGGTGACTAGTGTACCTCTTAAAAAAAAAAAAAAAAAGGAAAAAAATAACCCAAACAAACTTTGGTAATCAATAGTTTTTTAGTGGTGGAGATAATGGCTAATTACCTGCTGATCACCAGCTCCCCAGCAGGTCACTGTTGTTGCTCATTACTTTTACTGAATGTGATGGCTTGTCATCAAAGCCTATTGCAACAGAATGGTTATTGCCTGGTGCTTGTGCTGCAGTTTTAGGTCAGATCTTAGTCACATGCTCTTTTTAACAGAATAATCCAACTAGAAATATGTTTGAATTTTATGAGATGCCACTGACTAATCTTTGTACAAGTAGATGCAGAAGCAGATGAAGAGCAAACTGAGTCAAAGGTATATGAAGACTGTGATATTATCAGTCAATATGCTGCAGCAACAAAAAGTTAAATGAAAATACACATTTATATTCAACAGGCTCAAGTAGGACATCTTTGTTAAGGGATAGTAAAATTAATACTTTTACATTCATATATATTACACACCCACACAAAGACATATAATGCACATACGGCACTTGAACATCAATCATTTTCCCAGAATAATGCAGCAAAAAATCATTAACTCTCAGTGTCTCAGCTTAATATACATGTAATACTTACCTATCTCACAGGACTGTTGTGAGGCTTAATTAATTAGTGACTGTAAAGCATTTTGTGATCCTCTAATGAAAGGTGCTACATAGCACAAAGTATTATTAAAATCATTAGGACCACAAAAAAGCCCTGTGGAATTCCAGCCTACACTGTCTGTTGGGGTTGGGAGTGATCTTATTATTAAAAGGAGACCATCAGACTAATTTTCATAATTTTTTCAAGATTTTTTCCCCCTTTGCTGTTGTGATAGCATGTTAGTAGCTAGAAATTTAATCTGTATCATCTTAATAACATACACTCATGTAGTTTGTTACTGCAGGGCTAGAGAAGAGAGCAGGGCTTTTGGCATTCATCTGGCTTTCCCTTTTAAGAAAAAATAAAAAATAAAATTGAGAGACATATTTTGACACCTTCCCACACTCCACCCCAGCAGGACAGCTGATCATGTGAGATCGCAGGATACTCATGCTATAGCTGCATGAGAAAATAATGCTGTGGTTTTAATTTCTCTCCTTTTTAGACTTCTTTTTCCTTCACAAAAAAAAAAAAAAAAAGAAAAAAAAAGAAAAACAGAAGAAAAAAACACAAAACAAAACCCCGTTTATTACACATAAATAGACTACAAAGACTGTCTGCTGTGCTTCATATAAAAAAGCCCCAAAGTGTTCAAAGTGCCGGCTTCTATCAAGCACATAAAGTCCTAATCAATCTGGAGCCTCCTCCCTACTCTCCATACAACAACCAAGCAGCTGTAAGGCACACAAGCTCCGAAGCTGGAAAGCTCGTGTTTTGAGAGACTGAATTTCTGGGAAAGTGTCTCAGCGGCAGGCTCTGTCCCTCAGGAGTCACCAAGCACCCTGCCCTCCTCGGCAGCCTGTCCCACTGGGCTGGCCCAAACCTGTGCCGAGCACGACCAGAAAGTTAACAAGCTCATTAGTGCAGTCCCCAGTTCAAAGACCTGACATGTTTTCTAATTTAAGCGTTTTCAAAATAAAAAAAAATCTGTAAATAACACTGGCAACTCCAGGTGAAATTGCTGCCCTCACTGAAAATTAGATTACATTAGATGCAAACTACCCCAGGCTCAGACGCAGTGGTAGAGGACTGGCTAAAGCTTCTGCCCTTCTACCTTCCCTTGTGGACACTTGCACAATGAAATGACAGGAAAGAGACATGTACAGCTTCGCATCCCCATCATCTCCAGCTGGGACACAGAGCAGGAGGCAGTCAGACACGATGCTTCTCTCCCAGTTTTGCTTGTGGTTCTCAGAGCAAGCCTGCCAGCAAACAACCAACACATGGCCCTCCCTAACTTTTCTCTGCTGAGAAGGGAAGGGAAGAACAACCCCTTTTGTGTAAGTAACCCAAGAATCAGGCCCTAAACCACGGGAGGGCAGAATAAGCTTAATGACAAGCAACTGCCTCTTCAACAAGACCACCTCCTTTCTGCTTTGGCACAAGTGTCTTCATACACGATACAAGACAGGAGATGTCACAGCTCTAAGCAACTGACAAGTTAATTCCAAAAGAGTTTTTAATCTATACATGTTTTTCTACAAGCCCTCAAACTGCATGTCCACTCTTTCGTGGCTGAAACTGCCAAGGTAAAATATGCTTCCTCGTATCAGTAAAATTAGGCAGGATCAGACTTTGTATTTGGACAAAATGAATCTGCTTGATATTCTACACTCTGCATGCTTCACTGAAATTATGATAGCTTCATCAATCTAAAAAGTCCAAGGAGGAAACCATGGTTTATACGTCGTATTAGCAGAACAGCATCATAGCAAAACAGTGTTGTTTTTTCTCCTCCTCTCTTACTCTTTTGCATTTTCAGGCTCTTCAGTTTAGTCCCCGATCACCAATTTGCCAACGGCTGTTTGCAATTTTTTTCCCCACAAAGTGTACAACAAAGAGACAAGTGAAAAGAGCTGTGGTCTGTTCAGGCTTGCTCCTTCCCATTTACATTTACTTCCCCAACATCGATCGTTCTCAAATTTCTAAAGGTGCACTTTTGGACATCTTAAATCCTGCTAAGCTACAAAGTGCCACCACCTTCAAACAACTCTCATCAGATAAATCTCTTATTAATTCACATTGAATTAATTCCCAATGATCTTTTCTATTACCTTATGCTTCAGAGCACAGCACACATCAGTAGTCATCTAGCCACTGGAATAAATCTAACCTTTTCTACGGGTATAAAACAGACAGTTGGTCATTTCAAGAGAGTTTAGGAGTGGCATTTCAAAATAGATTGTTTAAGCCCACTTCCAGGCTCTTAGTTCAGTTTAAGCTCACTCCTGGGGTAATCACACAGACACTTTCAGGAGAAACTGAAGTCAAAAGGTGATGTGCCTAAAGAGGTGACATGATGGAGAATTTCATGCTCTCTTGCAAGCAAAATGAAGAATTCTAAAACTGCTTTTATTTACAGGCTCCTGAGCACAGCAGGTTGCAGCTCTGCATTTCTTACTGGCCTCCACTGCCATCCATCCAGGACGGGAGAGCCCAACAAGGCAAGATTCCCTTTGGCCTCGCTTCCAATCAAGTACCTAAAAGCCTTCTGTACACATGACAACCTATTAAAACTCAACGAAGCTTGTGAAACAGGAAAACTAACATCACTGACATTTTATGGATAAATTAAATTATCTACAGAGAAATGAAAAATTCAAGGTGTTCAAGGTGACGTGCAGGCAGAGCTCTTGGCTAGTGACTGAACCTGGGTTCTCTAGGTGTCCCAAGTCCATATCTCTCTCCTGTATGTATTTCAGTAAATAAAGCATCACCCTAGCACTTGGCAAAAGGCCAAGATCCAGTAATTTAATAAGGTACAGAAGGAGCATCTTGTGCAAAAATCTAAATGCTCCAATTTATCATGACAGTTATGGGATAAGCTGACATTTTATTTGTATGTAAATTAGTCTCCAAAACAGCTTTAAAAGGCAGCTCTTTCAGAGAATATTATGCCTTTGCTTCTCTGTTCTGCATTTATCTAAACTCAGATTTGTATATTAAAAGTAGCTTAATTTTTATGTATTGGTGCTGCTTTGCATGCTCCCCAATCTACTGTTATTGTGCCACGGAGAGAATCCAGCCTGATTTGCTTACTGCAATAAAGTAACTGACTTCTGCCAGGACTGACACCTTCGAGAGCCCTGCCTGCCATCCTCTCTGAATCTTCTGGTAATTCTATTAATTAGCTGTCATTACTCTTTATAGGATGCAGAACATTCCCTATTAGACAAAACCAGAGGTCCATTTAGTCTGATGTTCTCTTTTGGAGATACCAGATCCTTCAAAGAAGGTTCAACTGCCTTTGGATAGCATCATCTACTGCTGTGAAAAGTAAATTGCTCCTTACCCTCAATGCTTAAGACAGTGGCTTACTTTCTGAAGAGTAAGAGGGTTTGTAGGCCTTAATTATCTCTCAACATTCTACAATTTGTTTTTAAAGAAGTCTTATATATCCCCACGTCCAATAAAAGTGACCAGTATCTATGTCAACATTACAACAATCCTGATAGCAGTGACATCTGGTAGCTCTCACTTTACAATCTAAATCTGAAAAAAAAAAAGTAAATTTTAAGTGTTTTGAGTTTGCTTCTTGCCAATGGAGTAGAGTTTTCCCTCAATCTTGTACTAGAGAGAATCAAAGACCTCCTAGGCTGTGGGCACATCTATCACATCCCCACTGTTCATTCTGACTTTAGGGCAAACAACCACTGTCTTGCCAAACTCTTCTAGCAGGTGTGGCAATCTTACATGTTTCAATTTCTTTTCAGCCTGAGTAAACTCAGTGTTCCCTGTAATCCAAATGTCCTTTGAAGACAATGGGAGTTTAGGGTTTGCAAATGACTCAGAACTGAATCTGAGTTGAGTGTACCGGCAGAGGCAAGCACAGTGCTACTCTGAGATGAAGAGTGAGGAAAGAAGGTGACCTCCCGGCTCCCAGGCAAGAGTAATCAGGTATGGATACAAGAAATGACTCATTTGTTCTTTTGCACTAAGAATACAATGGACTGATCCTATTTCCCTTGAAGGTAATGGCAAAAGCTCCACTGACTTCAAGAGAAGCAAGTCTGAGATGTGTTGTCCCTTTCTGCCAGGCGAGGTCTGTGATGTGAGAGAAAGGCATCAGAGTTCCCTTGCTCAAAACCTCAGCCAAATGGAACCATAAATTACTTGCAAGAAGAGGAAAAGATGCAAGGGAGATAGAGGATGGTTTTGGCTAGCATTCCAGAAAAGTTCAAATAATTTTGTTTCCAACTAGAGGCAAAATCCTCCCATTTGAAACGGGGTTGAAATTTCAAAAACTGGGAAAGAGGTAGAAGTCTACAGTCTAGACCTAAAACAGTAACATTAAATCATCACTGGAGAGGGCATTATTGTAGTACTTTTTCAGCCAGACGAGAACCAAGATGAACATGAGTTTGCAAAAATATCTTTTTTTTTTTTTTTTTTTTTTTTTAATTTTTTAAATTTGGCAAGGGTTTCCAGACACAAGTTACATAGGTAAGAGAGGGCAACCAAGGGCAACCGAAGTTGAGCCCACATACATCAAAGCAGACTCTGGCTTTGGGTACCTATCCAAACTGAGCCTTCAAAGGTTCTGATGTTGCCCTATTGTTTAGCTTGAATCTTGTCTAAGCTTGTTCAGGAGAACCCACATTCAGAAGTATGAGAGAAGGGAAAAGAGCACACATTTTCCAAACTGTGATTGCAAAACAAAACAAAAAAATGTAAATCTACCTGCTTCAGGGTAATACTGGTAAGCGTGGCTAGCTATTGTTGCTCCATGCTTTTCAATTTCCATACATTAGCATTCATTGCCGACATTATTAAATCCAAAGTTATTTGGATGCTTTGATCAACAAATTGAATCTTGAGTCTATATATGATGTACCTATATTCACGTAAAGTTTACAAAACTATTATATTTCCCTATTCTAACTTTTTCCCCCACATGCTGTGAGTTTCCATATATCCCACAGCCATACATTCCAAACACAGACTATTTTATTTAGTAATTTATTCAAGAATTTAGATAAAAAGAAAAGCAATGGAAATTGTTTGGCATTCTCTATATAAACAGTTCCTAGACATTTGGGTTGAATCATCCAGTAAACTCTCATCTTGACATGCCTGTGACAGATAAAACTTTCATCACCAATATGCCCTCTTGACTAGAGATCAGGATACAGGGGATCCGTATTACAAAACCTCTTTTACCCTTTATGGCTATCACAAAAATTAAAATCACATTAAATATAAGCAACCCAGAATTTTGGCACTGTTCTTCCACTCGGCACAAATAACCCCACTCTCCATTGTGAATAGGGGAGAAACAACAGCAGTGGCAACCACAACAAAAGAGTGGATTGTGTGTTCCCTACACAAAACAGAAAGCTGTGCCTATTCAAGAAATCTTGGCCATTTGTCAGAAATTACAGAACTGATGTTGGAGCCCAATATTAGGTCCAGCCAAAGCAGTGGTGAATTACCTCGCCTTTGGAATCATCCCTGTTAACAAGGAAAGACTCTCTTGCGTCACATATCATATGGTCCTCATGCAGACTGAGAAATAGAGCCACCTTCTTAAAAAAACCCAAGGTAAAATACATTAAAAAAAAAGACCAAAGTGAATGCAAATGGATTCACTGAGTGGTTTGTCTATTATTTGCCCTTTTTATCTCTTATTTTTCTTTTGAAGCTGAGAAATGAAGTGAAATGCTGATGAGAAAGCTAGTCTTACAGCACTTCCACCTTAATAATTTGTTATGAAATGGCTTTAAAACAGCAGTATTTTTTGGATAGCCATAAGAATTGAGTACATGCATTCACTGAGGAGTATGATTTCTGTTTTACCCATTTCAATTCTGGTCGGAAAAGAGGGAAGGAGGGTGTGGAATAAGAAGACTCCTTGATACTCTGCTGATGTGGCCTTGCAGCCACTTCATGAGTGCTGGCAATCCTTTAAAATTGGCAAGGGGTGCCAGCACCAGCCTGCTGACTGCTGGATGAATATATATAGTGCAAATAATGCTGTTCTTGAATCAGTTTTTCCCGAACTCCCACATAAACTTTCCATGGGAAAATCTCATAATGCCTGCATAAGTGATTTTATGAATCTAGCTTTCAGCTTTTGATAGAAGATTTCTACTGGCTTTGATTCTTTATTGCACAAAGGGGTGGTGCCAAAAGCCCTCACATTAGCCTGGACCATACAGACATCAGAAATTTAATTTAAACATCAGTAATCTGCCAGGATCATAAAACACATAAAAAAAAGATTTAATATTTTTTTTCCCCTGAGAGGTAAATATGTAATTTCAGAAGCACAAGTACAACATAGGTGGCAGAATCTGCAAGCAGCAACATATAGACAGAAACTAAAACTACCAATGAGAGTAGAAATCTTCAGTCCGCAGAGACAAGGAGAACAGTTGTTTTATTCCTATTGAAGATATATTTTGAAGTAAGTTGGGCATTGTATATCTTTTCCAGCAATAATGCACCTAAATGTTCCTTAAAAAAATATATAAATACTTTTCTAAAAAGTTACAGAGAGGTAAACCCAGAGATTACACTAATATTTCCACTCTCAGAAATCCCTTGTACACAAGCAAGTCTTACCACATTGCTCCCGTCTTCCTCCTCAGAGGTGCCTTCATGCCACCTCAATTCCCAATTCGGTACCTCACCAGTTTTAAGAAATATCCAGCAATGATGTTGAGCTGATTTGTTGCACTGGGATATATCCCACAAAGAGTGAAAGCTTTTGCCATGTTTTCACATAAAAAGAAAGCAACTATTAAAGCAACTTCTGGGTTCACTGGCATTCTGGAGTCTAAAAAAAGTCCCAAAACTACTTGCAGAGGCTACAACAGCACCTTCTTTGAAGTAATGTTGCAACTTGTGCCAAGGAATTTGGGATGTACCTGAGATCTGAAGGTGCGGGCTACAAATTAACACAGCCAATTAGGTGGAGAAGCTGAGAGTCCAATACGGATGGGGTGAGATAACCACATCACATTAACTGAATAAAAGGACTGCCAAATGTGAGCCAGTTGGCTGAGTACAGATCATGTCATTCTGCTCAGCTAACTGCTGCCCATCAATAATCTGTTGCTGTTTGCTCTCCCCATGACGATCAAACCAAGCTAGGGCTGCTTCTAATTTTCCAGTCTAGGAATAGCTTCAGAACATCCACAACTCTTTTTTCAAACAACTCAAGAGATAAATGTTTCATCCACATATCAGTGTGCAAATTCTTCCCAAAATGGGACTAGTCAAGAGTAAATAATTACTCCTGTAACAGTTTTATCTGATAAACAACAAGACATAAGGCTGCAAAAGTGATCTTAACAGTTAGGAGAAAATCCAACTTCTAAAATTACTTGATTAACTGATACAGGACACAAAAACTGTGACAATTCTGTAGAGAATGTTTCACAATAGATGTAGTCATTTTTTAGGGATTAGTATTAGCTATAAATTTCTTACCCCCTGAAATCTGGTACAACCGGATTTATAATGCAAAGATGTCTTCCTTTGAAGAAGACAGAGATGAAATCAGAGCCAATTAAATGTAAGCATCTCTTAAACAATTCTTTTGTTAAGCAGTGTATATTGAAAGAATAAGAATACATGAGAGAAATTAGAAATTATCTTCATAATTTGGCCGTGGCTTCTCTTCTTATGAGTAATGAGAACAGCCCAAGATCACAGATAAAAACCTTAACGACATAAGATATTCGTAAAACCATTTGTATGTCGATAACAAGATGAGCATATATATGCATACATGACCTAAAGAACAGAGATTGCATTAAACCAATGTATTTGTGAAGTAGATGATACTTGGGTCTTCTCCAGCATCAAAATCTACTGATTAAACCAAACACAGACTTGAGTCTCCCTTTTTAAAAAAATAACCTCGTTATCATTGAATCCCGTATCATCTTGATAGGCCTTGGCCTATTAATAGAAAAATAATTGCTCTTTATGACTCCCAGATCTAAAGCAGCAATTTGATTTCCCATCCTCTTACATCCTAAGTTGTTGCAGCTCTGGATCGCCTTTGAGTCTGAAACAAAAATACCCAACAGCTCCGCTCATAACCCTCACGCTTCATTCACCCACAGCAGAACCTACATGTTGTTCCCATTTTGCCTGCTCACAAGATGGCACGCTTGTCTCACGCCAACTGCACAAATAAGTCTGTATTACACTCACAGCATCAAGGATAATTAAAGGTTAGGCACAGAGGTGGCAGCAACACGCTCCCACACCACCAACGGCACCGGCGGGGCTCCAGGTCTGTCTGCCTGTGTTGTGGTGCCTGAAACACCATGGAGGCACTGACCTGCTGCTTCTCACTTCCCGAGATCAGATGTGGGGATTCGAAGCTGCAAAGCCTGAAAGCTTAAGCCCAAACTGAACTTCATCTACGTAGAACTCTACTGGCCTCTGAGCTAAAGGGGACTTGTGTCATTCACAAGTACACTGTAATCTAGGCAACATACACACACTTGATTAGACTCTAAAATTACTGAAAATTGCCATCTCCCTTGCGTCTTCCTAACAGCTTGACATATCAATGCCTAATGTCTCATTATGTTTCAATTTGAATCATGACTGTAAATCACTGGAAATACACAAGAAGAATGAGACATAAGATTTGGATGAAAAAAAAATGAGGATGCACGAGAGACTGGACTTTAGAAACTTTATGAAAATATTAAAATAAGCAATGGAAACATCATATAAACTGAGAAATGGCAAGTCTACTGGAGGCGGTGGAATAAAGACCCTATGGTTCACTCATCACAGGTAGAGTTAAGGTTTTTTCAAATTTAAAGAAATTTTCTTTTTTCTCTTTTTTTCTTTTAAGACGTGGGTAATAGAAACAATAGGAACATAGGAATATTATTGTAATGGTTGATTTCACGGACATTCACTATACAAGACCTACCAAAACAGAAAAGATACCACCTTTTCATTCAACTGCAGCAAGAGTGCATAAAGTCAGGGACTTCTGCTTACATGGCAGGGAAGTACACATTTAATTGTCCACACAGGCCCTTCAAATTAACCTGTGTCCTGTATACAGGTAACCAGCTGCTAATCATTTTCTGCAGATCCCTGCATTTTGCTCTGAATTCACAACATCACAAGAAAATTTGATCTTTGAACCCAGCAAAAATGAAATACATCTTAGGCTGTACTGGAACTGGCATGTGAACACTGTAACTGGGGTTCAAGAAGTGAGGAAGTGTCAATGGTTTAGGCATCAAGATGAGCAAAAGGAAGACCATGTGCCAGCTTACACTGTCATAGCAATGCTGTGCAAGCTGGAAACAGTGAAGCCACATGAAAGCACCAGGCACTTCTCACTGCCAGTTAAACTGCTTCCTGTAATTATAAATATACAAAGGTTAAAGTAAGAAAATTATTACAATGCACTGATAAAAAATGAATTCTCAAATACTCAAAAAATTAATCAACAACAGTCTATCAGCATAAGATACTGTGGCAACACATAGTATTTCTGAAGCAGACAGCCTGGCACTTTATTTGCTTTGCTACGCGAGGAAAATCCAACATCAGATCGTGGGTGCATCCCAACTGTGGGATACTCTTCTGCAGCTCCCAGCTCCAAATGCTCACCCTGGCAACATCCCGACTACACGTCAGAAAATCTGGTTTGGCACCATTCTCCTAAGCATTTTGGACTCCATCAGTAGAAACGCAAGCGAACAGACAAAGTGCAACATGCGCCATCCAGCAGATTAGGATTGCAGTGTCTGGTCTGCAGGAGAGAATCAGCAACTGCTCAGTGCTGGCTTATGCTTCCTACAAGCACCCCAGCTTTCAGCAATATTAAAGAGACTTTCTGCTCTAGTTTATAAAGCCATTTTTTCTTTTTCTTTTTCTTTTTCTTTTTCTTTTTCTTTTTTTTTTGCTCCTTAAGTAGAATAGTGGATGATTAAAAATAGGAGAGGCAGACCTATGGTTAGGCAAGTAACCATGGACTGGGAAATGTCTCTTAATTTCCTTTGTGCCCTCAGAAAATCAACATTATAAACTAATTACTCCCACTCCGAAACAGCCATATCACTGCTATGTTTACACTGTTTTTGTAACACTCATCAAGAAGTGAGCCTGGTCTTGAGGCCAAATGACAAGGCAGAGACTGAAACTGTTCTATACTATTCTCAAGTCACTTCTTTCCATTTAAACTAGTCCATCAGGGTCTAAAAGTCTCATTTCAAACAGCTGCATCACAGATGAGCTAACAAGACAAATACTCAAGTGTGTTTATACAGAAAATACTAAGGAAACTGAATGATAACAAAAGTTTTGTATCTTCAGTCTAGAGAAGTACAGAGATATCATACAGAAAACTACTGCAAATTGTACTGAAAGTCGAAATGAAAACTAGTAGGGAAGAGTGCAAGCTCTGTGAAATAACAATCCCTCACACTTATATTAACTGTGATTGAAGAAGGGAAAAAAAGAAAGAAAAAAAACACAGTAGCTGACAACAAATACAAACCACTCCAAATCACACTTTAAAAGGCCATATGTCCCAGGCAAAAATTTGAGCAGAAACAGGTAAGTGATGATGTCACAGATGATACTACATTAAGAAAACCATTTTAAAATGTTCAAGAAAGATTAATTTTAAAGAAAATTAATGAAGCTATGGAAGATGTAACTCTTTTTTTTATAAACATGTGAAGTGCAGCTCATTTAGACTAGAAACACAATTGCTAGCAGCAGGTAAACATGAGGGAGAGAAAAGCTTAGGATCCAGTTGGCGTAAGAACAAATAGACTAGCCATGATTAACTTTGGGCTGAAAATGAGAAAGAAGGGTTTTAACTGACAAAGCACTGAGGCTATGAAACATCCTTCCACCAGACGCTGTCAAGGCAAAAAAAACTCTACCTAATTTTAGGATAAAGGTGGGTCACTTCATAAACAGGATTACATACTGTGGTTGATGTTCAAAGAGTTACCCATTGCTCACAATTCCCACAGAACTTCAGGACAACACACACAAATAGATTTTTCAGAGTATGCACAGCCTTAACATTATTCCTTAATGTTATAAATACACATGCCAAGGGCACTGTTTCCTCAAAAGCAGTTGGGGTGAAAGTTACTCTTTGTCTCTATCATTTTTTAAAAAATATTTTTATTTTCATAGTGACCTTCTGCGTTCCCTTTAAGGCCAATAGGTTTTAAAACACACTATCTTCTGCCTTCAAACTAAATACAAGGTATGTATTACTTACTTGGGCAGCAGGAATTAACTGTAACATTACCAACCTTTTGCGAAACAAGTCATCCTTTCTATCTACTGTCTTACCAGTCATTTATATGTCTGACTGTGCCATAGTTCAAGCAGGCATTGTACATTCTTTTTGTATTTTGAAGGTAGTTTAGGTATTAAAAATGCAATGAGAAGGCAATTCTTGAGCCCTCTGCATAGGTTTCACAAAAGACACGCCCAGAGTTGCCAATACTGCTTTGACAGAAGAATCTAACAGAGCCACATCTAAAAGTGGAAAAAAATACAAGCAAAGTTATTTTCAGTAAATTGTGCACGAAGACTGAGTAGGACAGCAGTCTACAGATAGAATCTGTAGAGATCTGATAGAGACTGATAGATTGAGTTCAGGCATTTTGAGACTACACCTTGCTGGTCCTCAAAAAAAAATTTTTTTTTTTGTAACACAAAACATTAAAATTCTGCATGTTACAGTTTTCAACTGAACTTAATCTCTTTGGATGAAACTAAACAGGTAATGGGTGATACCTGCTGCTTTCTGCTGAAGAAAATAAACCTTTTGCTCCAGTTCAATGGGGAAAGAATACTACCCATCTCCCTGCTCCTTCTTGAAGTTCCTAGATTGTTGCAACACCCTGTTCTCACATAATCCACAATGCCAAAACAGAGATGGCTACACAGAGAAGCCTGATGTGATAAAACTGACCAATGCAACTCTCAGAATACCTAAAAAGCTTTTTATGGGGTTCATTTGGGCCTGACCAACCTTCCCATATTATTTTGGTTTAGCTGTGTAAACACCAGGGCATTTGTTCCAAGTTTCTTTTTTCCACACTAGCACAATACACTACTATTGCTTTTTTCTTTCTGCTGCACTGAAATGCGTTTAAACATATATTTATTTATTTATCTATGGTATATACTGTCCGCTAGAACCATGGCTCTTTGATAATCCTTGATTTGGAAGTCCTTTCCAGCATTTTGTTTCTGCCTAACACATGAAGGTCTTTTTCCCCTTTAAATATGTTGGCGTTTTTGTTTCTGCTTGTGACAAAATGCAAAGACTTAAGATTTCCACCACTATGCACACAAAGCAGAGGGCAACCCTGACAGAGTTCAAAGGAAAACTTGGTTACATGGTTACATTTCTCATCAGGAGCAGAGTCATCGAGTCAAAGAGAGGGTGCCACGGGCAGATCCAGGAGCCAAATGCGTGATTTCACAATGGGCTTAAGGCCTACTGGGCCTGAAGGGGCCCTGCCCATCCCTTCACCACCGTCTGCAGGCCCAGGCCATGCCCTCTGCCTGCACCCACACTGGCCGAAAATGCCCTCCTCACACTCCAGGGCTGGCAGGGGGCCTGTCAGACTGTGCCTTTCCGTGGAAACTCGGGCTTGGATTAAAAGAGCTCACTTCTCCTCTGGACAGCCCAGCTCCCATCTCCTCCTCTGCCTTTGCACACTCAACCAGCATTGGAACTAGTACCAGTCCCACACAAGCCAGGAAAGGATCACACACATCTGAAAAGCCTCCAAACCAAAGCAGTATCTACTCCTCATCCAGAAGGACAACAGGGCAGGTCACCATACTGAAGGCCCTGGGCCAGGGGCCACACTCCTTGCCTGGCTGGCGGCTGCTGCACACCTGCAGCCCGCCTTGCCAGCACACAGGGAACACAAAGCCATCCATGACAGTGACGGGGAACAAAAATAAGCCAGGCCTTGAAGGAAGGAATGGTTAAAATGTCTTATTTAAAGAAGAGAGAGAGGGTAAAAAAGATGTCAGGAGAAAATAATCTTTATCTGGCAGGAAATGTAAGGGCTGTCTTCAGAAAAGTAAAATCATTATTGCAAGCAAACTGATTCATTAAGTAACATGCAGAGGAGGATTATAATGCCCTCCTTGTCATTAAAATGCTTTGAAACTATACTTCTGTCAGCTATGCTAATGATACTCAGCTTTTGTATTACACGGCAGAAGCTATGCTCTGGCTAGAAGTTGGTGTGCGGTGTTACACTGGAGTTCATGTTACAAAAGCAATTACTAGTTCACATTGACTATAAGTGTGTTTAAAATGTACAGAAAAGCAACCATACCATACAGAAACCAGATGGTAGGGTGATGAACTGGTCCACACCAAGAGGCACATTCCCCTTCCACCCAGAAATCTACTTTTCTAAGTGAAAATCCTATCTCTGGCATATTTTTCTCCAAAATAAAAAGACTGCTTGAATGCTGGAAGTCTAACCAATTTTTTATTTCCTTATGTCCACATCTGAATACTAAAGACGAGCACTATTAGAAATAAACTATTCATTTATATTTACCTTATTACCTGGTAGAAAGGAGTTTTATTTCAGTGAAATTAAGGTCTGGCGTATTTTGATGACTTTATGTAAGCCCTTATTAAATATAGCAAAATTCAGGCTCCAAAACCCAGTGGAATTGGCACAATCAAATTTCTATGTGATTTATCAGCTTCACTGTCACAGTAACTAACTTGGTGCATTTCTTTGCTTGGTTCTCTCTGTAAGCTGTCAGGAGAAGTCACTCTATCAAACAGAAATGTAACACTATTTTTATTGCTTATCTCTTTTGCCTTGGGTTACATCAGTAAGTCATCTCCCTCTGTCAACTTGACAAGAATCTTTTTGGTGTTGACCTTAAAAGGACACAGCTGTGACAACTTTGGTTTGGGTTGGTTTTTTTTTTTTCCCTGTTAATAGTTCTCAGCTGAATATTTGGTTTTGGTAGGTCAGGATCTTCATCTGGCACTGTTTTATACCCCATGAGTAGACTGAGCACAAACCATTGGACACTCAGCCCCATAGTATCGTCCAGCCTTTATCACAAGAGGCACTGGGAAAGTCAGAGGTAGATACTTATTCCAGCAAAGCCATGATTAATTACAAGAGGTCTTCTAGATTTGATCTGATTTTCTTAATGCTCTGTAATTAATTAATATAAATGTTCATCCTTATTTCCACAGCCTTTGCTCAAGATATTAAGTACTCCAATCCCTGAACTCAATCCCCCCTGGCATTTTCTCTCACATTATGTAAGTAACTGTGGCTGACTCTCTCCAAGTCTCAGCATTTGAAGATCAGGATGAAAAATCTGCTCAGGATTTTAGACTAAGGAAGGAAGAATATACCATTTACTACACACTGTGAACTTGTCTTAATAACATACCCCAGCTAGGAGATACTTTGAAAATACAAAAATATTTAGGTAATCTGAAAACAGTACTTCTGTTTCTGCCATGCACCATCCAATAAATGCAACACATTACTGATTTAAAGAAATAATATGATTTTGTGCCAAATACCTCAGAAAGTAAAGATAAACGAGTACACAACATATTTCAAATTCATTGCACTATTTGCACTGATGATTACTTACATGAATACAGACTTTAATCAAAGCAACTTACACATGGCTAGTTTTAATTGTGACTCAAACTGGCAGGCCAAAAACATCAACATACACATACAATGAGGTTAAAAGAAATTACATGTTTTCACTGTATTTCTGAAGAGTGAGAACTCAGGAAATAATTATTAAAATGTAGTAGTTTTATCAAAAGAAGGAGTCATTCTCTGGATAGTGACTTGTGTACATTGTATCTATATGCTCTTAATCAAGCTGCTACACGGGTCACCATCGTCTTTTGTGTTCATACATGGTTTTATGTTGATACATAGTACAGATTTCATTGCATGTTTCCTATTTACTAGATAAGAAAGTTTCTTTATGGTTTATGAAAGCTGGAATTATATTAAGAATTATTAAAAATCTCTTTAAAGTATTGCTTGTCAGTTCAATGATGCCCGAGGTATTCAGGAACAGAAAAAAACCCCACATTTACAAAACCTGTTTTGCATTAAAAACTAATTTAAACAAAGAATTACACGTGAGTTGTTCACTGTGCATTGTTCATCCAACTGTTTTGGTTTATCACATCTAGAGGTAACAAAGCCCATAATCTCACACTTTATTTTCATCCATAGAATGGAGAAAGAAAAGTTTTCTGACGCCTTTTTTTTTTGCTCCTGATAATCTTAGTTTTGAAAGTGAGAGTCACTGAGCAGAATGTAAAATGGAGAAAATAATGTCACTGCACTATTTTAGTGCAGCATAGGAAGCCTCTTGCAGATGCCAATTCGATCACGTCCACAAACTGGTCCCGGGTGTTTAGATAGCCATTTCCACCAGGACTGTGGTGTGACATTACTTAAAACTTTGGTAGCAAAGAGGTAAATATACACAGTCAAACAGTACATAATGCTGTGTAGACTTAGACCTTAACACCGATAAAAATCTGAAAGTCCTATTTTTAAAAGGTATATATTTAAGTCTTCTTTTAAATTTTAAAGAAAACCTTTTTTTTCCTTAAGCATTAATTATTGCGTACCTTGGTTATTCATATTAGATTAGTTAGGAGTCCAGAGACTGTTTCAATATATACTGCAGTAGTTTCATATAACATCTTTCGGGATAGAAATATGCTTTAATATACTATAAATTAAAAATCAAACCATATACATGATGCTACCAGTTTTGCTATGCTCCTGCAAGCATCTGCAACATCAGACTATTATGTGCGAGATGATCACAGAAGAGAAAAACCTAACTGGCAGAAGTCTCAATGGGCTTAAACCAGAACAAAAAAAGTGTACTTAATTTAGAAGCTGAAAGTCTGTCTGTAGTTTGGCACTTACAGCACATCACACCACGTAATTTTATAGAAATCAAATAACTTTGCAAATCACTTCAAATATTTCCTTTCTCATTGGTTTTAATCATGTTTGAAAGGAGAGGAAAAAAATTACAGGATGAAATGAAAGCAAAATGTAATGATTTAGGACTCTTAATTCTCCTGAATGAACATTCCTAAATTTTTGGATCATGGGCCACTGTCAAACTTCAAACATAACAGGGAACCACTATGCAGCCCTCACACCAAACTTTTAATTAAAACCCCTAAATGAATGATATGATACTGCAGATCAGTATCATACCATGATTATAAGTGTCTGCAGACCACAATCTAGAAACAAATATATTAAAGAATTAATTTTCTAAAAGGGAATCCTAGTCTCTGGGCTTCTTGACATACTCATTTTATATATTGAGATGTTACACAGTATCTGAACATGCAAGTATCTTAAGACCTCCACACTATGGGGTTTTAATAGTACAAGTATAAAATACCAGTTTAAGATGGGATTTTTTAAAGAAATATCACAAGTCAATTCTAAGACGATTATATGAGAAAAATTATTTATCCTGGTATCTCCCTTTCAATCTAGACTGTTGGGTTTTGAGGGTTTTTTTCCATGCAAATTGAGTGGACTCACATCCTCCTTATAATAAAGTACCCATAAAATGTGGACAACAAAGTGATTTCCAAAGATGTCCCTGAAACAGCCAGCCTATGAACAGCAAAAGCTGTACTTGCTTCAGGCTTATCACTACAGAATGCAGAATAGAATTTTGGAATTTATGTATACGGACACATACATCTATTGTTTATATATAGATATATATATACACATATATATATATATAGTATAAAACAAAATGTAGTTTTATGTATATATGTGTATATAAAAGCATTCAGAAGGAAGGACAAAACCAAAAAGAGACTATATCCATTCTAATGGCTTTATCTAAGTTTATTGGGGAACGGGCGCGGGGAGGAGAGGGAGAGAGGGATAGAGAGAGGGGGAGTGAGAGAGAGGGAGAGAGGATTGTCCTGAAGCTGGAGCGAGACAACCGTGACTGCTGTTTTCTGCCCAGCACTTGAGTGACAGCGCGGGGGGGAAGACTGGTTAATCGCCGCGCTCTGGAAACCGGGCACAGAGAGAGGGAGCAACTGCTTTCCGCAACACTTCCTGCGATAAGGGAGCCAGCGCTGGCACACGGACACGGACACACACGCGAGAGGCGGCTGCGCGGCGCAGCGCTTCATGCGACTGCAAACGTGACCCGCAGCCCTGCACCCCCGACACACGGACACAGGCACACTCAGTGCCTGCAGCTCCGACCGACGGCGCTGCTGCGGCTGCCGGGGGCCGACCGGGAAGGGGAAGCCTCGCTTCGTGCCCTCCCTGCGCGGCCCGCGGCGGGCAGAGTCCCGGCAGCCCGTCCCGCGCCCGCGCTCCCCGTTGATGCTCGTTCACAACACGCACACAGAACTTCAGCGCTCAACAAAGGCTGCCGAACTGACGCCGCACCACAGCCGGGCTTCTCTTTATTTTCTTTTTATTTTTAAGGGCTACCCCAAGAAAACTTTCGTCGCTCAAAGTCAGCGCGGTACCCCCCCGCTTATTCCCTAAGCACTGTTATTAAGCCTTGAAAAGACCTGCAAAGAAAGTAAACAAGGCAGGGGAGGCAGGACAGGCATTAAGGCCAACACGTCCCGTATCATCCAATAACTTCCCCTTACATGCCCAGTACAATGCGGGTTTGCTGATCACAGCTTTTCCACTGTACCAGAGCCAAGTGCAGGCAATTACTTACACATATGTAGACTTTTATAAGAGATAACAGTTATCTCTATTGAAAGGCCCAAGCTGGGGGGTTTTTCCTTTCCTTTTTTAAATTTGTCTTTCATTATCAAACTGGTTCAAAAACACACAAAAGCATTTCTGTGCGGGGCACTGGCTCCCCCAGCCCTCCGTAGAGCCCCTGACAGAGCAAAGCAGGAGCTCCGCGCTCCGCCGAGGAGGGCTTCATCCAGGCCTCGATGGAAAAGCCCTGGCAGAGACCAGCCCACCGAGCTGCCAACGCCCAGCGGAGGGTCCCGTAACCCCCAGCCCGGCAGGTCGGGGGAGCCAGCCCTGCGCTGGGCAGGACAGGGCCGGGGGCGGCTGCGCTGGGCCCCCGCCCGCCGCGGGGACGCGTCCCCCGGGCAAGGGCATGTCCCATCCCGTGGCGCTATAGCTGATCGCAGCCCACGGGGATCCAGGTAAAATAAGCCGTGTTGGGCCCTGCTGCCCTTACCAGCCACGTCCCCCTGGTCAAGATAAAGGCAGGAGCGACCTCCGTATTTTTAATGCAAATGAGATGCAGCCCGCAGGCTCTCAGCAAATTGCCAATGCATTTGGGGATGCCATTGCTCTTTAGCTTTGTCTCCACATGTGCTGAAAGTTGATGAATGCTCCTTGAGTTTTTCTTCCCACCACCAAAGGACACAGCACAGACATAGGAAGTAGGAAAACCGATGCTCCAGTAGCACTTACAGACCAGATGGCCGCTGCCAGCATCTTTACTTGTATCAGTACTTCTACTAGTGCCATTTCACTGGTATTTCTTCTGAAATTTGTGTTGGATAATTGTAACTCAGAGCCAGAGTATCTCTGAGCAAAAGGAGACTACACTGCATTTTTGGAGTTACCATCTCTGTATTCACGTTTTAAGCAGAACTATCTGATCCTTACACATTTGAGGGGAAGGATTTCAGCATAGAAGGTCTACCTGCGTTTATAAACCAGGGGCATTTCACATGCCGCAAAAGTATTACACGATAGCAAATAAAAGAAGGTTCCATTGCCTTAGTATGAACTCACCACAGGTGTGCTTAAAACAGATACTGAAGACATGATTCACTGCAGTAAAGACACCCCAAACAACTATTTAGAGTGATTCAAAATACAACATTTGGGGGTGGGGAGGTGATAATACAGTGCGCCTACTTCTCCCCCCCCAGAAAATACAAGCTCCAATAATAATAAAAATGACAAACAAATAATAGTGATAATGGCACATATTTATACTTTATACAGAAGTACAGCAGCGTTCTTAAGATTAGTCTCGCTTTCAGTTTCACTCAGCACTGAACTAGTCAGCTTTGCGTTAAAGAGGTGTGGAGTGTTACTTAGGAGTTACACAAAGTACATCGGCATGTTAAAGAAAAACAGAAAAAAAAGTATCATAGCCTATACGGGGAAATGATAGCTAAAACAGAAGATACAATTTTCACACATCACTCCACACATCTTTTCCTCCCCAAATGCACAACAGACATAGGAACATGAGCTTCAAATACTTACTAAACTTATGCAGAGAAATAAATGGGTATCAGTTGCGTGACTTAAAAAGCCATAGGAAAAAGGAGCAAATTTTTCTTGGAAGCCTTGAATCATACAAGCTGCCCATTTGCCTCATTCACGTCCTCTTCCTTTCACTGCACTTCAGTGTGAAGAAGGCAGACTTAGCAATATTCATTAGAAAGCCAAAACATTGCAGAGACCACATTGCACCAACAGATCTGCTTCACATGCACTGACGTACCTCCTCAACATCTGAAAGAAATTCCAGCTCCAGTCAACCCATAGGAGACATGTTGCCTGACTGTACCTTGATGGTATTGTTTATGAAGATGGTGATTTACACACTCGTAATGATTTAAGCAGCTACTTTGCATACATTACAGAGAGAACCTGAAACATGTGACCTGCTTCACAGGGCAGGATTATACCTCTGTTCTTGTTGTGTCATGTGCAACCACATTATTTAGTAGTTAAAGGCAAGCGAGCACTCTGCTATTCTATTGCCCTCACCATGTATGCAGCTCGAGAGTTTCAGCATGCCTCTGAAACCAAAGGTGAGCCTCCCAACTTCTAAAGGTAGACAGTTAAATAAATGATATAATTGTCAAAGGGGCTCAGTCAAACCTACCACATGGTTCTGCCCACTCATGATTATGACGTTTGCTGGCAGACTTTTTAGGACAGGAAATCTTTCATGGTTTTAATAAATTTGTAACAATGATCATATTCTTAGGGACTACTCCAATACAAACTTTCATTAGCACTCACACCACCTTTTGCAAAGCACTGAGACTGTATGCATGATCATCATCAGCTAGGAATAAATAGTAAGAACCTAAATCCTTTTTTCTGATGTTCTCAAGAAAAAGACAAAAGCTTTTTCAGAAAAATGGAAACTAACATCCAAAGAACGGCTGGACTCTGCCTGTCAGCGCCTTCATAATTTTTAGTTGTTTTTATTGATCCATACACTTCTTATGCACAACTTAATTACTGCTTTGATAATTAAAAGATAATTAAATACAAGACAGAGCATGTATCATGCTGGGGAATCATTTAGCAAGTGAACTGTTGTGCTGAAAAGTGGAATTCTTTCTGTCACTCACGGTGCAGTGATACATCCGTAACAGACACCACGGGAGCTATTTTGGGGATGATCCAGTGGCTTACCGAAGCCATGGAAGACAGCAACAAAGCATAACGTTTAGAATTCAAGGGAAGTCCTGCCACAAGGGCCTTCACACTTTGCAAACACATAAAACAAGAGCACATTCATGCAGGTTTACATCAACTTCAGAGCAAGTCCAACATTTCCATATAATATGGAATAAAAGATGTCAAAGTCTGACTTTTTTTCATTTAAGAAAGGAAGACTGGTGGGTTGAAGGGGAGGTATCTTAACAGCACCAGGAGTGAAGGCACCAAAGCTCTGATCACAGCTTTGCCACTGGCTCACTAACACTACAGTTATTTAGATTCCCTGTGCCCTGGCTCACCCATCAGTACAATGGGTATAATACTTCATCCTGTCCTTAAGAGGCAATTACTGCTTGTAAACTACTCTGGGAACCTTGATTAAAATGCGCTGCAGCTTTGCGATAAGTATTCCCTCGGAAAGAGCACACAAGCTGGGTTTTGATGGTGGGAAGTGCTACCTGACGCCGCAAAAGAAAATAATCATTCTGAATGAGACATATGTGCCTGACCTATGCATATGTGTAGGTAGATCCCTCCTGGAATATTTTTTTTCTCCTTTTTTCAGTTACTATGTGTATATTGCAAAGAGAGGAGCAGTGAGAACAGATAATTATAAAGCTTTTGAAAAGCCCTGGTATTTTCACCAGAGGATCACAGTGATCTTCAAGAATTCTGATGCAGAACTCTATGTAATTAAAAAACACAATTATTTGTAATACTCCTCAAACCATGTTTTCATTAAGGAGAGGAGGGGGAAAAAAAGGCAGATCACTTTAAATATGAATGCTTTATGAATAAAGAAATTTTTTTTAAATTGATGAGCATTCATTTTCCCATACAGTCACATAAAGTCTGAGTAGTTCATGTAAAACGTAATTATCAACGCTTTAAACCACATTTTCCCCTTGAAAATAAATAAATAAGACGCCAAAATCATTTTTGTTCATTAAGAGTCAGATCCAGCAGAAAACATCTGCAGACTTCTAGACCAAGCAAGCCCTGGAAGGCCATGGTACTGGCTGCACTTCGTGCCAACCTCAAAAATTTGGCTGGTTCAGAAAGATTTAAACAAAACAAAAAAAGCCCTGCAGCTTTACATGTCTGGGAATTGTGGAACTGCGTTAGGTTTATGAATAAAGAACAGGGGTGAGAAAAAAACCAGCTCCTTTTAAAAAGGAGATCCCTCTCCCTCCTGCCCTCCAGCATTCTCGGTGCTAGACAGGGGCTCTTCTCCCTCCCCGGGGACACCATGGACATCATCAGTTGCAGCCCAAAACATGGGGTCCACCTGCACGCCCTGCTGCAGAGGGGGTGGCGGCTCCAAACCCAGCACTCACCCCCACTTGGCACATTCAACAGGCGCCCGAGCATCCAGCTCCCAGCCATGCTCCCAGACGTGCGGTAGCTGCCACGGGCAAACCCAAAGGAGCGTCCCCGGGACGGGAGCCAGCCGGAGTTGATCAAAGGACGCTGCAGGGCCACCACAGAGGGGCAGGCACAGCTCAGAGAGAAGAGCCACCCCTACGAAGGTGGCCAGGGGACACGGTGGTCTCTCCTGAACCAGCAGCCTCTCTAGCCCCATGGAAAAACTGGGCCCTGTGAGCAGCCGAGGATTTTTACCACGAGCTTGAACAGGCTCCAAGGTGCAGCGGAGGGAAAGTGCCTCAGCTACCGCAGGCACCCAGCAACTCGTATTTAGATTTCAGGCTACCCTGAATATGTGTATGCAAACACCACAGGGGAGCTGATGGCATTGCCAGGGCTGCTTGCTGAAATAAAGGAAAAGGCCCCTGCTATTGCAGTCGATGAAAATTAAAGAACCTGCTGCTAGTGTAGTTATCACATTTTTAGACTTTTTATAGAAATAATGTCTTTTTTTCTGACTAGTTCTTCACTACATCCCTCTTTGGGAAGCCAAGAAACCTCCCACTTACAGAAGTCACACCTTATCTTCTGCCCTATTCAGAGGACCAGCCTACATTTCAGACTGACACCCAGCTCATCTTGTGCAGCACAGTCAGTAAGACTGAGTAACAGTATGCCCAAGTGTTCCGCTTAAAGCCATCCCAAAATTTTGGTTTTGCAAGTGTTCATTTTACAGACACCTCTTCGAGAGGAACAGCAGCTGCAGTATGCTGCCTGGGTTAGCAAGGTGTGATACACGCAGAGATATATACTGGATACATATTAGGAGAGCACAGAGGGACTTTGCGCGATGACCATGTAACTGCAGACACTCTGCAGGTGTGTACTTACAATGCTATTTATATAGTGCTGAAAGTGGATTACATTAATATACAGTGTGCATGACTCACTGTCATTAGTTCTGCCTTCCAATAATGTGGACCCTAAGATAGATAATATCGCTGGAGCCTCTCCCACACAATAAACAGACTTGTTAGTTTAGTTATATATACAAAATTTCCAACTGCAATTAGAGATTCTTTCTAAATTATTAAAAGTTTTTGAAGTGAAACCTTTGAGTTGAAATGAGCCAGCTGACATAAAAAACGCAAACGGAGAAGCTAAGAGAGTTGTATTCAAAATGAAGAATAAATTTGGTATCTTAAATAAACTATGTTATTCTAAACATGCACTAAAATAAACCACGTATTTTAACAACAGTAGATACAAAATACCATCATATTTATCATTAGAGCTTTATATACCTGTTGGATTACTGCTTTCAAAGCCTTAAGAAATGTACCAGTGTCTTTGAATTAAAATGCACTTTCTTTATGCTAAATCTGTGAAGGTGCTCCTGTGGGAAACACTGAATTCTACATTCATTTTTTATCAAAAAGAAAAAAGCTTACACAGCTTCAGAAAAAAATAACCAAGTGGCAAAAATCCCAACTTTGTCCATTTAGCCTTTTGTTCTGTCTTTGTCTTAATAAAATTGTTGACAGAAATTAAGCTAATCTTTGCAGCAACTGTTTCATCTTTCTTTAAAACCAAGGAGTTTAACTAGCCTGCAGTTCCATCAACCCTGACATATAAATATGAGATCCTTGCCTTTTTTTTTTTGTCCATGTGTAACATTTAAGGAGGAAAAAAAATTTAAAAAAAAATCCATTTAAACTCTAAATTTTGGCTATAAAACATCTCAGTAAGACACCAAGATAACGTCTCCCACAAATCAAAACAGTAACAGTAGTACCATCTGAACTCAGAATTAAAGAGCCAGCTTTTCTGTACAACTGCAAAAAGTATTTTTAAAACACTTTTTTTAAAACACTTTGCACATTCTATAGCATGGGCACTGAAGGCTATAAATAACTGGATCAGTAAGTAAATTCACTATCTACTAGAATGACTCCTGAGGTAACTCTCAAAAAAGTAAAAGCTGAAGAGCTTGCTGCTAGTAGTTAATGGGATAGCCCAACTCCAAAGTCAAAAAGAGCAAAATATCTCCCTTTCATTAAAAAAAATAGGGAGGGAAGCTTTAAAAGGTACACAATTAGTTAGCTTTGCAGTGATTAACTCAACAACTGCAAAGCCAAAAACAACTTTAGGCACTTAACCATGAAACTGTCAGTTCTCTATGCTTGATGACAAAGCATCTAAAAAGTAAACATTAACTTCTATGTTTTTTCTATGTGCATATTCCATCATGAGAAGACGATAACCAAAAAATTACCAGGCAAGCTAAGCAGAGGCTTCCTATACCTTATTCCCCCTAACACAGAGGTAAAAATATTGGCCAGATTTCCTTCCTTTTCCTTACTGTCAGCTCTAGTAAGACAATTTGTACTGTTCCCTAAAAGCTGACAGAATGGATTGAAAATCAGATTGAAAATCAGACTGAAAATCAGATTGAAAATCTCTTCCCCAATGAAGCAATGAGTTTATTGCAATAAGGGAGCTTGAAGGATGAGGGGACCCCTATACTAACGACATCCCATCCATATCAAGGCAAAAGCAGGCAGCAGCTCTTGCTCAGACCAACTCTCCCAAGGAAGCAAATGGAAGCTCTTCACAAGTAAGGAATGCAAAAGTGTATACTTTATCATCTCTTTTAAATAAACTCCAAAACTGAATAACTATTGAACAAATTGAAAAAGACCAGGAAGGTGACAAGTTAAAAGAACAAATCAACATTTTTCTCTGACCTGCAAATATTTAATTCAAGCACATTCTTCTTCCAAACAAGATGCCTATGAGTCTTTTGATGGCTGCTCATAATCAAATGTGTCACTCGCAAAATTATAACATTCAAGGAGGGTACCGGGCAACCAAAAATGGCTTTTACTAGAAGTATGTCACAAGCACATCCTTTAGTTACCTCAGAATTGCACAGGACTTCGCTTCATTCCTTTGCACTGGCTGCATGCGGGTTGCCTCATAGAAATATAACTGCAGTAATCTGCTTGACAGTAAACAGTCATCAGTAAACACTATTTACTGAGCAGATACGTGCTCCTGCTATTCCCCCAGTTTACCTGTCCTCCATCTCTGCCTTCCACTCTCAATCCCCTTGCTCTCAGAAATTTTAGAGGGGGGAATAAATAAATAGAGGTAGTGAAACAGTGAAATCCCATAGCTGGCAAGGTTTTCCTCTCTGAATGGACAAATTCTTAACTCCATGCAGCTCCAGACATTGAAGGATTAGATCCTAACCAGGGAAAACACAGGAAAATGGTAATAAATACTGCATGGTAATCCACGGGAACTTTGGTCCCAATGTGATTTTTCTATAGTCCTACAAAAAAACAGCATTACAACATCTATAATCTCAGCTCATATATCAGAGCACTCTCTCCATTCTCCTTGCCCTTCCTTCTTTCATGTAGTGCATTTTCTAAGAAAATGTACTTTTTCTGCAAAAGTAAAGTCAATGCAGTCCCATTCCGGACTGAGAGCAGCACAGCAACTCTGTGAAAAACTACCACAGACCATCACACGGCACAGAGATACAGGTGAGGAGTGCCGGGTTTACAGCAGCATTTCTCTGGTAGGGACTAATCTGAAATTCCTTCTGACAAAAGAAGTCACAGTTTGCTAGAGAGAAAAAATAAATAAATTGTATTCATGTGTAGTAAGAGCACTTCATGTCACAGTGGATATTACAATATCCTAGTTCTCTTTCTATTCAGGCATATGTCTTATTTCCAATAAATTCTGAAGACCCAAGAAGGTAAAATTGCTTAGCCATGAGTCTCCTTTCAACCGATTAAAATAAATTCCACAGCTGCTGCTTCTTTCTCCTGTAAGTATTTTTTAAACTCCTTCCCATTGACAACTAGCCACTGTCATGCGTCATTATAGATACAAAAATCTTTTAAAATGTCAATTTTTCAGATTCTTAATTTTGTCCTATTCAGGTAAAATGTTTTGCAACATAAAGTTCAGCAGAGCTGCCAGGTCATCTTTCTTAGTAAAGATTTTCACTTGCACAAATAAAAATTGAGGAATGACTGAAGGAAAAAAAACACTAGACAAACGATTTTAAATGTTCCTTAGATAACGCAGTACCACAAAAAATCTCCAAGGAAAGTTAAGTCGAGACTGCCATGAACACCAAATAAATCTGCACCATTGGGATATTTAAGGTCCCATAAATCTTACTTTCCAGTGTTTTAAAACTCCAGAAGATAGTTCTGCAGCTCTAGACGCTGTCTGCCTACAAGCTATCAACACAGACCTGTCATTTGTGAGAAATATTTTCAGAATATACTCATGTTTGTTGAACTACCAAATTATGAAAACCTATATTAAAAAAAAAACAAACCACAAACACACCTATACATACATAAAAACCAACCGAACAAGTTACTTCTTCTGTTTGTGTGAAAATGCTCATGAAAGTTGGTCAAAAATGCCCATATTTCCAATTCAAATTATTATTCATTTTTTTAGCTATCTCTTGTTGCAGTTAAAAATATAAAGCCAACAAAAATTGTAAAAAAATAAAATGCAGAGCAATAAAATTCCTCACACAAGAGCCAATGGTTAACATCAACCTAAGAAATCACACATTGTGCAATTTATCTGATATTGTTAAAAATACAACTGCTGAAAAAAAATCAGATGTTATAAAAATACATTTTATGTACTATGCTGCAACTTTCTGCAGTTTGGTTATATCAAAAGCACATTTTGTGGATTATGAAAGTCGCCGCTTCCCTAGGCCTGACAAAAATACCCTGATGGCATGGCATGTAACCTGGTGAGGGCATTAGAGCCTACTTCCATAGATATGTACCTGTCATACCAGACCTTCAGTCACTATTTCTACACTGCTGTTCTTCACTGCTATCTCTACAAGCCTTTCGGAGAGAAGTTGGTGAGGACAAGATAAAAGCATGCCCATGAAGCCAGTGAGTAGCAGCACGGCTCAGAAGAAGATGTACTTCCTAAACCCACTTTTAGTTTTCATTCCCCTTTGGGACGTCAACTGTTTTCCGACCACAATAATTGCTTTTAAAGGTGACAGACCAACTGTGGTCCTGCAGAAGGGCAGCTTCACACAGTGAAATGCTCCTTGACCATCCTGAGTGGGGCAAGAGAAAAGCAAGGTGATGCCTTACAAAATGTTGTTACTGTGTCCTTAGTCCAGGGAAACTGCTATAAAGTTACTAGAGTAACACAAGTTACTCTAGTGTAACATGAAGCCCCAAAAATCACAGTTCCCTCTCAGTAAGCTGCAACGGAATTAGACATCACCCATTGAGGACTGGATCTTGCTCTAGATGAAGCTACAAGAATTTTTGTCCCTTCCAAGTAGAGGGGCAGATCAGGGCCATAATCAGAGGGATTAATCAATCTTTGGTCAATCTTTGGTAGTGTCGAAGTTTCTGCCGGGTTGACAGGCAAAGCAGGTTAGATTCACTTTTCCAAAAATCATTTGCCAAAAAAATCAAACCATCCTAAACATAAAAAAACCCCAAGTTATGTTTAGCTTTGTTTTTCTGCTAGCAAACCTCATGTCACAAACAACTGAAAGGCAGTGATGCAAAATGGATTCTTGCCTAGATTTGTAAATTTTTCCAGGAGTTGTAATATCCTGCATTTGATGACATCATGAAACTAGCAAGCAAAAGTTGGTTTTCAATTTGTTCTACTTTTCCCTCATTAGTGTCTGTGTCAGAAACAGAATACGAACCCTCATTAAGTCACATTAAATTCTTTAAACTCATTAAGGGCTCAGAGAAAGAACAATACAAACACTGGTGTTTTTGTAAAAAAATTATGCAACACAGATGGACTTCCATTTCCATGTATTTTTAGAATGGATGTATGTGTATAAAGCAGCCGAAGAGATCTGCATGAGGGAGAAACAGACGCAGTAACAGAGGCAGAGCATACCTTACACGTGACAGAATGACACCTAGATGGACGTGAATTATGCATGATCACTTCTGACCTGATATTGATGAGGCATTTAATGCTTTGTATCCTGAGTTCCAGCAGAGCTGGATTCAGTGCCATACTCCACACTTCTTTTCAACTAATGATTTTTTGGGACTTTCTGCAGGCAAAAGACAACCTTGAGGGCCACACAGCCAGCAGCAATCAAGCGGCAATCAAACTTTTTGTCTGTGGACTACTTTGATTGCCGCTGCTGTAGCCTAACATACTATCTGATTGTAGCTGAAGATACATCTACTAGTCATACATACGGACTTACATGTAAGAAGATACAGGTGTGTGCAGAGTTTCAACAGTCTTGGAGAATAACTCTGGGCGTGCAAAGGGTGGGTATTTGTTAGAAGATTTATTGTAGCTGAATGACTCAGATATACGCTGTTGATAACTTCTGATCTTACCCCCCATAAGATTGGAAATATGAGCTCAATGCCACAAAATTATTTACATTCCTACAGTATGCTCAAACAACTGTTACAGGATTAATTTAATCCATTACACTATTAATTTTTTTCATGATAGACATAACATGCAAATAGGAGTTTAGTTCTAAAGAAAACTCTAGTTCTGAGGAACGTAAAAGGAGACTCATTGGATGGCATAAATTTCAGATGTCTGTAGCAGGCCATAGAAAGAAAACAGTGTACACAGTAGATGGGAGACATGAGTTACTGTTTCTTCCTTCCTACCACTGTAACAGCTGAAATGAGAGGTGTAATTTTTCCTGAGGACCCCCAGATTTCAGCCTCCAGAGCTGGGTGCCAGGGTGGCACAAGCAGGCAGCCTCTGCTCAGCAGCTCTCCTCTCCCATTGCTCTAGCAGAGGCAGATACTGTTTACCTGCAAGGCACATGGTAAGGCTAATCTATTTTCACAAGCTTTTCCCTCACGTATTTGGGGCAAGGTTTAGTTTATTAACCGTGTGTGTGCATGTGTGTCCGTATCTATTCGTGCAGGAGGAAAAGGCTCAGCAATGATCCACATGTATTGCATTTTTGGTTTGTACTCTGTAACTGCAGCTGGCCAACATCTGATGAGCGTATTTAATACACTTAACACTGAGAACTCTAAATAGAAAAGCAAAGTACATTCAGGTTAGGAAACTGGAGTTATCCTTCTTTCATTAACTGAATTCATGAAGCAATGTTTCACCTGCATAGTAAGTTTTTGATTATGTTCCATATATCTCACAGCTTCTGCCTGAAGAGTGGTGTGGGAGAAAGCCAAGAAGACTCAAATGTTAAAAACACTGAAACCCTTCTACTACCAAAAGAAAATTGCTTTATCCTAACTCATTTAACTTCCACTAAACATTAAAACCACGTCTGAATATAGGAATTTTAGGTGATACTTAACTTCAGTATCTACTTCAACCTTTTCTAGATAAATTGAGATTTTGTTTTTTAACATAATCCCTGTAAAGTCACTGGTATATTGGGATATTCAAAAGCAGACTGCAAGGTACCTGGCTAGGCAGACCATGCCTTTTTTTCTTCTCTTTTTAAATAACTACTAGCAAAAATTCCCCTTTTTTTCTTTTTTTGAATCACCAAGCTGTATGTTTAATTTTTTAAGTTTTAGTATGTACTTCAGACTTGCAGACTTTGCAAAGTAGGTCAGGAATACCCAAAGGATACACATTTGAAGGCTACAGATAGCAGAACACACCATTTACGGCTTTGTATATACACATACATACACATTCTATATAATACAGGTAGATAGATCCAATGATTTAAACACACCACATCTATACTGTGTGTTTCAAGAACATTCAGATGGTTACACTGTTAGATCACCACTCATTTTAGACCCACTCTAGTGCCAGCTGCCAAAAAAAGGTACACAAATCAAAATATGTTACCTTTGTTCAAACAATGCTGCTGTTCATTATATAATAGAAACTGTCATGCTTAATCTTCCAGGAACCAAGAACTGGTACATTCTTGGATCAGAGGTGGCTTGAAATGGTTTGAGGCAAAACTGAAGCACACTGTTTAAGTAAATCTTGCTGAGAAACATAAGCACACTGATGATTTTTAGCATCACCTTTTACAGACTTTTTTCCCAGATATATTAGTAAACTAAAAATGCTGGAATATTTTCAAATTACAGAAAGACGAACACACCAGCGATTTTTCTGTAACGTTTTTACAGTATCAAATTATACATTCCCTCTTGCATTGTCAGCCTTGCTAAACGTAATGGGGGATCCGAAAAGGATGCTTGAGAATAGACACCATGATGAAGTAAAATGTACCTATAAAAATTGCACTTTCACTTTGAACATACACCAAAAATGAATTTTTCCTTGAGTGTTCTCAGTATTGTCCAAGTACCCCAATGCCTACTGTGAGCACTAAGCTACAGGCTGTGATTTTTATTTTCCATGATAGATGAAAAAATTGCTAAAAGTGGCATTCAAAAATATGTCTACGGCATGATATAGAGAAATACAGAAAAAAATGGCAAAAATGCCTTAAATTCTTCAGAGTTGGACCCTTTTAAAATCATATTTCAACCTGGGAAAATGCTAAAATAAAAATAAGTACACTTCACTTATTGCGGAAGATCTGTTTTACAGCATTACGACTCCAGGACTTCTTCAGATTTTTAAGTATTTAGCAATTTCATCTTAAACAACATTCATCAGGCAGACACAATCTTACAGACAGACAGACAGACACAGACACACACAACTTTGCAGAGGCCAATCCTGCAGCTTTTACTGAATCCAAAAGTCCCCCTGACGACAGCGAGTATTTTTCAAGAAAGAGAATTGCAGGATCAGGCCCCAAAAGTGCTTATGAAGATGAGATGTTACTTCAACAGATTGAATGTTAGATTAAATATGAAGATTGAGGCAAGACAAGTCTGGGGTTTAAACCCCAGGGAGGATTGACATTTAAAGTGTTGCCACTGAATTATAGCTCTCCACATTGGGTGGGGTAACCTCCTACTGGGTGGAGTGTCTCCCCTAAAGGAAGGGAAAACTGGCACAAGCCAACTCAGTCTTTGAACGATTTTCCTACTTGCCAACTTATGAAGTCGTCCTGACGTCAACTTCGTCAAGAAAGTCTATTGCCCAACTCTGTCTTTTACTGCAGAAAGTTAGCTTGTGCTCAGAACCCCAGCAGATGTAGAAAAAAAATTAAGGAAAACACCCAGAAAACCCTGAACAAAATAAAGAAATGAGGAAAAAGTGTGTTGACTGGATTTTAAGGTTATTTTAAAAAATCCTTTTGTTGGGTTTTCTTGTTTCTAATATCTAGTTAATACAAATAGATACAGATCACTTGAAACTATTACTAAACATATTTTAAAATCTCATTTAGCTCTAAGACATGGGGTGGAGAACACACAGAAAGTGGACACACTGTAAGATAAGATCTCTGCAATGCCTAGTGAGTATCTTCCTAATCAGCATCACTAGCAGGTGTAAAACACACTCATACTAGGAAAATAATATTCATTGAACTGCCACCAAAGGTATGTTTAAAATATTATTCCTCTCTGAATCAAAATAAATTGTTTCTCCGAAAGAAGGAGTCAGGTGCTGGACAAGACAGAAGGAATGCTGGGGGGAATCAGATAAAAACAAAACAAAAAAAAAAGGGTAAAGCATCTCAAAGTGTCCATGGGGAAAAAAAAATAAAAACCAAAAAACAGTTTAAGTTACCATAACCTGAAATGCACCAGCCATCACAAAGAGCAATTGGAGAAATCCAGCAGAGCTCAGCAGGAAAGATTTTTAATAACAGATTGAAAAACAAGAATAAAAATAACTGCATCAACAGGGCCTTTCTTCCTTAGGCCACAAGCCCGTTTTTACTTGATATTTTAAAAAAATGCAGTTTGGCCACTAAAACCAATCCAGAACATTATTAAAAGTTAAAAGCTACCAATTACTTCTGTCTGTTCTTTTAAAGCAAAGTTTGGCATTACGTCAGTTGGTTTAAAGAAAACAAGAAAGAGAGAGAGAAAGAAGGAGAGAAAGTTTCCTGCTTGTATAAATTAAACCACCAGGGAAGGTGTCTAGCCACTTGTAAAGCATTTATTACAGGTTTTTAAAGGGCTAGTAATGTTTTAAAAATTAAATATTTTAAAATAAATTTAAAGGAAAAAAGATGATCTGAGGCTGGAAAGAAAGCAGACTTATGAGAAATTAGACATGCATCAACTGAAGCTAAGAAACTAAAAATTACTGTTAGGACTAAACTTTGCAATTCAAAATAACTCTATTTTCAAGTCAGAAAATCTTATTGTAGCTGCTGTACTCACACACATCCCTTACGAGACAGAAAAGTTCCACCAACCTTTACGGGGTGGAACCAACTGGGTTCTGCAGAAACGTCCTACGGAAGCGCCACTCGTGGCAGCTATGCCTTTAATGAAGTATTTTCTTTCTACAGCTTTACTAAATCCACATACAGAGATCCGCATCAGGAATAAGATTCCTCAGTTAATGCAGCAGGACCATATTAAAAATCACTGATAGAAGGATGGGCAAGTTCTATTAAATTTTTAGATGTATTTTTCACTGGTGGTGTTATTATAAAAGTTTAAAGAACCACTTTAAAGGTACTAGAAAATAAGAATCCGATAGCACAGAACATGAATAAAACATAATGGCTATTAAACAGAGTTTCTTACACACAGCTGCGCCAGTTCACCTAAATCACAGTCTTCTAAACCCCATGATGCCAAATCAGAGGCTCCTCTGACTCTGGACGACACAGCAAGTGGAATGGTGTTCGGTTGTGCAACACTTTTGGTGTGTGGCAAAATGTCCACTGGGGATTTAAATCGAGACTAGGGGAGCTATCCTCCCATTGCTCCGTGTTTCATTTGAGCCTTGGTCTGCATGACAAGAAGTCAGAGTAATATGCCAGCACTTCCCTCCCCTCCCTGTGCTCCTCTGCCCCAGCAGCGTTTCTTACGTTCTGGGCACATACACAACGGGCGAAGGAGCCGCGTTCTGGGAGGCCCTTTATTGATTAGGTGCAAAGTAGCATCAAGGAGTGAATAATAAGCATGATCTGAAAAATGTAGTTGCATGTCTTGCCCTTGTAAACATTTACTATTTAATGGTGTAATTGCACTTTAATCCTTCACATCATCTGAGATAATTTATTGTGCTTTTCTTTTAATTAGCAAACACACAATCCAAAAAAAGCAAAGCCCAGAAAGTTTGTACGTACCATAAAAACTGAAGCACAAATAGTTTTAAAATAATCAAATATTCTCTCTTCGGATGCAAGCTTATCTTTTAAAGTCAAAAGAAAACTTCATTGGCACAGGGCAGGAAAAAGAACTCCATAATTCATGACAATACCAAGAAAAAGAGTTCTTCTCCAGGAGGACTGGAAAGGGCACCTTTATTTATCTTCTGGACAGACAAAAATAATAGAACCTAGACCAGATATGCTGTAATTAATGTATCCAAAGGTCAACAGGCAATGGTATTTATACAATAGATGGGTGCAGACTACGCTGGTTATAGTATTAATCACCAGTATTTGAAAATAACATTGTTTTCTTACTAGGTAAGAACTTGAGAAAGTTTCAGAAACAAAAAAGAAACATTTTTCTTTCTTTTCTCATACCTGCCTGCTATTCTTTTTAACCAATTGTTTTTTAACTCATGAGGTATAATATTTGGGACAAATATATCCAAGTTCACAGTTGCCCGGGACTGCCAAAAACAGACCCAGTCTACCTCACTAGTTGTGCTGAGGAAACTAAATTAAGCAAGGGCAAACACCAACTGGAAAGTTGTCAGTTTACTGAATGAATGGCTTCATTTCACATACCAGTTAGAATACCTTAATCAGAATATATTTCTGTTCAAGGCCAATACTTTTACTACCAGATGGCAGTTTGTTCTACCTGAAACTGTATTAAAAATATAATTTATTTCCACTTTACTTTCACCTAACAAAAAGGGCTGTCAGATTCCCAGCCTATCACGTTCAAAAATACTTAACCATAACCTTTCTCACAATATTGTATTCGGTGTTACCCACAAACCTTTATTAAAGCAATATTGCCAGTGTGGCTTCAGTTAAGATCTGAGAATGTTTCTATTAAGATTATTACATTAAAATATTGTCAAGAGTTTGTAAGAAACATAAATATTCATACACACATGGCCCCCCCAGCCTTAGAAGGAAAGTTCCACATAAAAAGAAAAATTTAAATACGTACCAAAAGTTGCCTGGTTGTAATTACATTTTGGGTTTTTTTCCTAAATGTCTCTGCTAATTTTTTAACTCTTTCACACTGTAATGTAAAATAGTTTTATTTCAAAGCAACTGCCTGATAAAATGCTAAAAGAGGTAATTCGCATGAACAGAAAGTAATTAGTCACTGTTTGCACAATGCTTTGAAAATACAAAACCCAATGTGTGAACTAGCATTAAAATATAATATGATTGGAATACACAGATTTGACAAGCAACAATTGCATGTCACAGACACTCGAGTCCACAGACAAGAACTAGGACTATGCTGTTATAAATGCACTATCACAATATGTGGATAATAACATTCTTAACACTCAGCCAGAGCATGCTTGATAATAGTGTGCACTGTGGAAGTTTACTACAAATGCTAGAGAAGACATTATAGAAAATAATCCTGCTAGGGATTCATCAAATGTTACTGAATTTACTCTCACTGATAAAAATGTAAGTCAACCCATAAAGCTACCATATAAATGATACTAAAAATGCATTAAAAACATGAAAGGATAAGCTGGCTGCATCGTGTTTGATGCCCAAAGAGGTCTCATATCTGTGAAGTTGTCATTTACATTCTTTTCTTTTATTAACACTGCTATGAAATAAAAAAAAAGCCATACTCTCACAGGCAAAGACTGCTCAGTGTTATTTGGAGTCTGTTTTAGAGGATCACAGGCAAAACATGTAAACTTAAAAGCTGATGCAACTTTGCCCTTTACTTACTTTGTTGTGACTATGTATATGCAAAGTTTCAAACAGAGAAAGTTATTATATTCAACCAAAAAAAAAAAAGAGCGATAATCAGACAGAACAGGGTGGATTATGAACTATTTTTCTCATGTCTAATCT
Source organism: Corvus moneduloides (assembly GCF_009650955.1). NCBI lineage: Eukaryota > Metazoa > Chordata > Aves > Passeriformes > Corvidae > Corvus > Corvus moneduloides. The sequence continues at coordinate 150,757,104 of NC_045476.1, forward strand.
CCCTTGATTATAAAAAGGTGAAGTAGACTTCTGTTGTCACAGTCTGAGGATAAACTTGTATACAGGCACTGATGCACTACTGAACTTCAGAATTACTGATTCTTCGTGGCAAACCTCACGCAGGTATACATTATTCAAGAGCAAAAAAGAAAAATACTTTTTTTCCTCTTTACAGAGAAAGGTTCCACTTGTTTGGTTTGACCATATTATTAACAGACTTTCATTCAGTGGTTAAAATAGAAAAAAAAATCTTTCAAAGTGTTGATATCATTTCCAGACAGTCTTGTCAGCATCACAATTTACAGGAAATAGTTGATGTTCTCAAACAAACCCTGTATTTACTCATAGACCCAGAGTACTTAAAAAAAAAAAAAAAAAACAAACCAACTTTCACTCCTTTGGAGGCTTTTTTTTAAATGTCACTCTGGTGGAATATCTGAGAGAGCTGTCTAACCTAACACACAGACTGTGAACATGAGGCAAACACAGACTGCAGTTCAGAAGACTGCTGTAACTTTTATTCTCATTTCGTCCACGTCAGGAACTGGCTCTTACCACTACCTTCCTTTGCTGCCCCTTGCATTTTTAACTCTGGCAGTCTTCTCTAAATGTTCAACTTTTACTAAAACCAACAGGAAAGTAACATGATGCCACCAACATCCATAGGATTCAGTTGCATAGTTGAAGACGACAGCCCGAATGACAAAAAAGTTTGATGGTTCCTTGAGAATTTACTGAACTCGGTTAAATATAACCTGAGATGTATTAAATTATTGTCTCCTTCCATCAATATTTGAAACGTGCTGCGTACTGTAAAAGAGTGAAGGCAGCATAGTCTGCAGAACAGCTTACATTTTCTTTACTAGAGGATCTTTTCCCCTCTGAAGGGACTTGTCGCCTCGGTTCCCAAAGGGTTCTGGAGTGACCCGGCTCCTGCTCTACCAGGCAAGGTGCTCGCACTGGCAGAGAATCCGTGATGGAGGGGAGACGTCTCTCCAGCTTATCACTTAAGTCACCTTAGCTCTGTCAGTGCACTGGAGAAGTTTGCCATTTGCAGACAGAAAACACAACCGGTCGTGGAAAAATAAAGATAAAGGAGACTACCGGGCCCCACTAGAACCCGCGTAGGAGTGCCGGGGTGTTTGAGCGCCGTGATTTGCAGCAGGGAGGCAGATAAACAAAGCCCCCGAAATGTCAAGCCCCCTCGGGGAGCCGCTCGCGTCCCAGGGCAGCGCAGCGGCCGCAGCCCCCGAGCCACACGCTGCACGGCCCCGGACCCGCGATCGCCCACCCCTGGCCCGGCCCGGGCCACTCCGGCCGCGGAGCGCCCACCGCCGCGCAGCCCCTCCAGCCCCGGCCTCGCCTCCATTCATTCCTCCCTTTGGAAAGGCACACGCGGGTGGCTGCAGCGAGGGCAGCCCCCGCCGCAGCCCCCGGGCCGGGGGGGCGGGGAGGTGAGACGCTCCACGAAGTTGTGGCAGGCAGGGAGAGACGGGCGCGGGGACGCAGCGCTGGCAGTGGGGCTTCGCCTTTAAGAGGGAAAACTTTTACGTCTCTCTGCCTGTGATTAAAAAAAAAAAAAAAAAACTAAAAAAAAAAAAAAAATCACCACCACTATGTCGCCTGTTACCCCGGTGTGACCGGGAGGGATCCCAAGCCCTCCTCCCGGAGCAGCACCGCTCCGCACTCGGCCTCTCCGGTGTGTCCCAGGGAAAGAAGAGGAAAAATAGGAAGGCAAAAAAAATTTAGAAGGGAGAAAAAAAAGGAAAAAAAAAAAAGAAAAAAGTTTTTCCCAAACTTACTACTCTTCATGATGGTGTCTCTGTGCCCCGCTTGTCATGATCCCCATTAAAACTTCCAGCAGCGGCAGGAGCGGCAGGACTGTGCGACTGCAGCCCATCGGATGCGAACCCTCTGTGCTCGTCTTCTACTTCCACCCCCCGCGTCTCCCTTCCCCTCCCCCCGAGCGCCCCGGTGCCGGGGAACCGGCGGCCGCGGAGATAAGGCGCGGAGCGGCGCGGAGGGGAGGGCAGAGCAGAGCCGCACCAGCCCGCGGCCGCCGCCGCTCCCCTCCCCGCCTCCGGGCCGGGGGGCTGCTCCCCCTGCCCGCCGCCGCCGCTGAACTTGACCCTCCCGACTCCAGCGGGGCTACCGCCGTTTTGAAGTCGCCAATTTCCAGCCATCACACATGGCTTTGACCCTCCGGCGGGGGGAACGGGGGCGCGGATGGGGGGGGGGGGGGGGGGCGATGCACCGAGAGAAGCCTGTGAAATCCGAGCAGCCCCCGTTGCCTGGGATTATGCCCGCCCACCCTCCGCTTTTGTTGTTGTTTTTGTTTTTATTTGGGGGGGGGGTATTTTTGTGGGGAGGGGGTGCCCCTCCGCTGGCCCCCCGGGCACACGCCACGCTGCCGCGGGCGCCGCGCCCCCGCCCCGCGCGCGCCCCCCCCGCGCCCGCCGCCGCCGCCGCCGCGCCGCCCCCGCCCGGCCCGCCGGCCGCGGCGCCCTCCCCGCCGCCCCCGCCCGCGCCCCCCCGCGCTTACCTGTTGATTAACCGGCAGCAACAACCCCGGCAGCCTGGAAGATGGTGGAGCCGCGGCGCGAGCCATGAACCGTCTCCTGCTGCCGGCGGAGTTGGACGCGGATTATGTGGCGGTGGCCGGGGAGTGGGGGGGGGGGGGGGAGCGGGGGGCCGCGGCGCCGCTGCCTCCCCCCTCGGCCCCGCTCGGCGGGGAGGGGGCGACGGGCCCGCCGGCGGGCGGTGCGGTGCGGCGCGGGGGCGGGGGCCCGGGGGGCGCGGGTCGGGGCACGGCGCGGCGGCCCCGCCGGCAGCGAGGCGGCGGCCTGGGAGCGCGGGGCGGCCGGCGCGTTATCGGGACTGTTATCGCTTGTCAGGACCTCCGTCTCCCCGCATTACGTCAGTTTCAAGACACCAACACTATTAATATCAAAGGAGCCTTCGCGGAGGAAAGCGCCACCCCAGACGGAGCGCCCTTAAAGAGACAGTGCAGGCGGCCCCGCCGCGCGGCCCGCGCCGCCCCCGCCGCCGCCTCCGCCCGCCGCCGGGCCACGGCCACGGGCAGCGCGGGCCGGGCCCGCTGAGCCGGGCGAGCCGAGGGGGCGCGTCGCCCCGCGGCCGCGGGGACCTGCGCTGAGTTGGAGCAGGGATAGCCGCAGGCCACAGGCGCGCCCCCAGCGCGGCCCGCGGGAGGCGGCTCTGCCCGCGGCTGTCACTGGACCCGCGGCTGCCTACGGGATTGGGAAAGGTGGCGGTGGGGATAAAAGGCGCGACCCACGCGCTCCAGTAGCTCCCGCCCTCGGGAGACCCCAGCCCTGCTCGGGGTCACCCGCAGATTTCGTGTCACCTCTCTGCGCCGTGCCCCCCGTTTGTGTGCGGGTGCTGAGGCGGGTGGGCAGTCAGTTCCCAGGTTGTGCGATGAGCAGTCCCGTTAGCGTCCGCGCTTTGATACTGGTCGCGGGTCAGCCCTGAACTGCTCCGAGAAAACCTTCACAACTTTTCCTCCTTGTGCAGAACTTTTTCAATTCGAAATACTCCGTTTTCCCCATACTACGAACTTCCAGAAGTCTACATGTCTGTAACAACTCTATCCAAGGAGAAGCAGTACATAAAAGGTTCCTATGAAAGGGTTTTAAAATCCCAAATATAGTAGGCGTTAAAAACTATGTAAACATTTGTTGGGAATTTGGACACAATTTTTCTGCAGTTAGGTGACTTTATATGGTGTGCTTTTCCTCCCATGCAAGTTGTTTTAAGCTGATTTTACGTTCAAATAAATGCATTCTGCTTGCTTGCAACTACTAACACATTATTTAAGGGAGAAGCTGGAAAAGAGTTAAATGCTTACAGTTTGAGAGATGAAACTGCTTCCCCCCAAGTACTTCAAATTACATAACTTTTTCCATACAATTTTACTCTGAAATACATGGTGAAGTGTAAAGTATAAAATCTTCAGAGATACACGGTGATGCAAATGAAACCCCTCTGTAAAACAGCGTTCTCAGCACTCGCTCCAAACTTAAACATTCTTCATACATGTTTAGTATAATCCACTGGCAGATTTGTAAAGTAATTGCTTGTGTAAATCACCCAGTAACATATTTCCCCCTTAAGTTCTTTTGTAGGATTGTCTGATAAAACACTTTATGAATAGAAAAGCAATAATTCACATACAAGAGGTGAACTTGTCATGTTGAAAATGGAAGGTTGCACGATTAGGCACACACAGTAGGATGCCCGACACAGGGAAAGGAGAACTCACTGATTATGTGTGGTACTCCTTCTATACCCATCCACAGAAAATGAGTTTGGAGCAGCAGAGACATTTATATGTGGAATGCGAAGGAAAGTAATATCAGAATTTAAAGTTTGTTACAAAGTCTGCCTTGATACTTCAGTACCTTATGCTTGGTAGCACCTCGCTCATATGCACACAGACAACTTTTCCTGACTTCATAAATTTACTTTTTCACAAGCTGCAAATGCCATGGCTGAACCACAGCTGAAGAGACGAGCCATTTCCACAAACTTTAGTGAATAGAGAATTCTGAAAAGTAAGTATTTTTGTCCTGTTCACATCAATTCAAATGTGTTCTTCTCAACAGTTTTGATTTTATTATTTTTGCTGAATATGTCAGCCCCAAGTGACTGTTCACTTGGCATATGTCTTGCATAGGAAGGGTTAAAATAGGCAGGTATTTTGTCTGATGACTTGGCTAAGCATCTTACAAGCAGGGCTTGAGTGGAAAATATTTAAACAAGAGTTATTTCCCTTTACTTCTCTGCTCTAGTGAGACTTATTAATGTCTTCTTATTTTAAGCCAGGAAATGATGCCCCCCACACCTTAAATCCCAGCCAGTTCTTATGTGTGGCTGTAGCTTTCCCAGATTTTATTCACATTATGACAGACAAGCTGTGAAGATCGATAACAGCAAAAGCACAGATTTCAACATGTGTAAACCTTGATAACAAACGCCTTTTTTTTCACCTGTAGAACAGTATTATAGAGGTGTGTTTTTAAAGGACAGAAGTATCTCTGTGCATGCCCTTCTAAAATGAAACCACAAAGCCATTCGTAAGGAAAGATGAGAAGGACACAACATGTCTTCATAGTTTCAAGTAGACAACTCTAATGAAATATTCTATCTCTCAGAAAAAGTTTGTTACCGTATCTTTATTAGAAATGCTTTCATGATACGTTCTGCATTTCAAGTTAAAATAAAGCAGATCAAGAAGACATGAATCTGTTTATATTCACCACAAAGAACTGTAGAGAACTTAATAAAGGCAAAAATATTTTTATAAATTTTTTCAGGCAAATTATTTATGAAATAATTTACAAAGAAAATTTTTACCTCATGGCTTAGATACATTGCATATGCTTATGATTGACACAATATGTTCAGGCTCAAAGGCCCATATAGACTTTTTTCCCTCTTTTTTTTTTTTAAGTCCTAGCAGGAATATTTCAAAACAGCCAACTAATTCATGAAGTCATACAATAATTGTTTGAGAGTTGTTTCCAATATAGGAAAATAAGTTATGTATATTGTTTTCATTCAAATATTTGTTGATTTGTTGTTAGAATGCTTTGACATTGACATGCCGCAAATTGCATTAGGAGAAATATTGTAGATTTTTTTTTCATTTATTATCTTCTGCTGTCAAACTTTTCCAAAACCACTTAAAGCAAGTTTTATTTCACTTTGTTCAAAACTCATAGTCTGCATGAAAGTAGGTTGTTTTTGAAATAACAGGTTCAGGTTTCTTTAATAGATAAGAGCTGAGGAAGTGAAGGAAAAGCAGCAAAGCTAAAAGATGCAGAGAAAGTGCTGCTTTCACTGAGAGGCATGAACAAAGTAACTTCTAAATAATCCTCGGGTTTTTTTACAGTCAGACACGTTCTCCATTGAGGGAGAATACAGAGGCCAGTCACAGTTGCTTCTTGAAAGAAAACAGTATAACAGTCATTGTTTATCAAGATGACATAACATGCCATTTTTGCCTTTATTATTTAATGCAGTTTCTCTTGTCGTTTACTCAGCGTAGATACAAAGAGGGATTAACAGTAAAGCATAAGCATACTTGTTTTACAATTTCAGCCTTTTAGTGCATAACTTACTTAAAGTACTAGGGCCTATAATCACAATGATTTTACCTGATGGAACATGCATTTCAGAAATATAATCCAACTGTTTACCCTAACACGTCATAAATTGCAATTCTTTACAAAAACCTCAGAGATTGACATCCGTTGCTCTTAAATGCCTGCTGCTTTAGCACATATCATCAAGAAAGTATTTCTGTATTATTCTCCCTCTGCTTGGTAGCATATTACTCGAATTCTAAAGACGGTTCTCTTATACTGTCTTCAGTAATGAACATTTTGAGAAGCACTTAGTTATGTGTCTGAGGCACTCCAGTGTGAGTTTCTTGAGATCATAAACACAGCAACTTGCAGGATTTCTGCAGACCCACTTCTTTTCTTCGCACAACTTTTGTCACATGAAATCATCAAGAAACTTTTGTTCCCTATCTTACACCCTGCACAGAGTCAAGTCTCTAAACTTCAAGTTGTGCGCCAAAGGCTAAAAACTACCACTGATTTTCAAAGAGATGGGACTGGGGACCCTAATGATGTGGTTGAAACGTCTCTGAAAAGAGGTTATGTGTTGTGATAGAGAGGGCAGCGCTGAGAACAGCCAATGAAACAGCATGCAACTGAAGAGCTAATACCATGGCATCATCCCAGATTCAACAGATGTTTTCTAGGGGGATTGGATATCTGGTAATGGGAAATGGAACCTTTCTTTTCTATGTCACTGGTTTTAACACAGGCCAGTAGCAATGGAAAGTCAATAATAAGCAATGCTTGTTTGGTAGCTTTCTCCACTGCATGGTTGAAGAATGTCCTCCTGATTGCAGTGCACCAGGGCTGGCTGGTACTTCCCTGCACCCCGGTGGCGCTGCTGGTAAAAGGGCCTTGCACAGAAGTGCCTGGAAACCCTTTTCTCTGTGAGCCGTCTCCCAGGGAGGGATGAGGAACACTGACCGGGCATAGACTGCTCCTGCTAATGGTGTGTCTGCAGATAGTTAAATAACTCTGGCAGCCACAAAAGGTAATTTATCACTTTACACTATCATAAAATCTACTAGAATATTAAAAATGCTAAAACACCAGACTCCCTAAAATCATTTACATGCAGGAATCCACATAATTGTATAGATTTTGATCTTAAAAATGCTATGTAAAAGGCATTCATCCAAAACTCTGAAAAGCCTCACATGCACATACACATACATATGAAGTAATACATAATGAGTGTCTCCCAACAAATATCAATAAAAGAGGTGGCAGCATTTCTTCCCACATTTCAACTGCAAGTTCAGCAATCAAAACAACCTGAGCCCCCTGTCTTGTCATCACCACCTGCCAGACAGAGCCGCTACCTTTCTCTCCCTCAATTCCATATTCATCCTCCCTCCAGCATTTCCAGCATTTCTAGGAAGGTTAATCTGGATTGGTTCAAAGTGCACTGAAGTCATTGGGGAAAAAAAAAAGCTGTAAGTGAATTTAGTAGTTTTCACATTAGGTCCTATATGTGAGTATTTTTCAATCTTATTCCTAAGGTTTGTTGCTATACCATTGCAATGTTCTGAACATAATAATGTTAAAACTCACTACAGTGTCTCCTAATATAAAGCAACAATTCTGTACAATTGAAGTGTTTCGCTCAAAAGGAATTTTCTTTCACTTGATTTCTTGTAAATACTTTTTTCTTTTCCATTTGTGACTTCTAATTGTGTTCAAATCTTCATTTTAATGTGACAGACTACAAACAACATGCTTTTATTGCAAAAGATTTATTCACATCAATACTGATGCAAGGTCTCAGATTTAGTTTAGGGAAATAAAATATCTTGCAAATATGTTTATTTCACTTTGGAAAAAGTGCACTTTCCATTCCATTATGAACCTCAAATGCATAGCCACAATATATGGCCCACAAGGTGCAGTAATAGCACTTGGGAATCTCAGAAACACAGGGCATTGGTAAAATTACCAAGATGTTGTCACTATTTCTAGTTTCAAATGGAGGGAAAGTCACTCAAGGTAAACATGGCAGTGTAACACCTGGTCTTTAGTGGTCTCTCCCAGTCTCCTATGAAACTTCTAAGCACACACAAGAACACACAAATAGCTACATTCAACCAGACTAATGTATCTAACTTTCAGAGTGCTCAATCCTTTGTGTAAGGAAGGGCTTGACCCTAATCTGGCCTTTCCCTCTGGATCGTGAGCCAGTCCATCTTGCAAAGAACTAATGAACCACTGCATTATACGGTATTTTTAGAGCAAAAAGGAAAAAAGATCAGCATGTTCACAGAATCACAAAATCATAGAATGTCTGAGGCTGGAGGGCACCCCTGGAGATCATCTGGTCTGATCCTCCTGATCAAGAAGGGCCAGCTACAGCCAATTGCCCATGATCCAATTCCTCCTTTTGGAGACTTCATGATTCTCCCATAATCTACATGACTGCTACAACTTGTTCCTGGTCTGAGACAACTCAGAGGAGCTTTCTAATCTGAGCGAGGAGCGCACCCTGACCCGCTTTCTGTCTGACCTCTGCATAAGAATTAATACATATCCACAACTCTTTTAATGGTTAGTCTTTGGAAACAGTAACCTAACAAGAATGCTACCTTGATTAACACTAAAGCTTGTTGACACCAAGATTAATACATACCACATTCTCTAGTTGTGAAATGGTAGTGCCAGTGCCTTTGTTGAAAAACATGAAACAACTGTAGGCATCCTTTAAACTTATTCAGGAGTTTGTTGCATTTTCTTCAGTGCTTATCAGTCTTGAAAGAGGTTTCCTTTGGAAACAGTCATACCTTTAGGGAGGAACACATCAATCTACACAAGCAGCAGCAGCCTTAGCTCACTTGGTTCGGCTCTCTCACTAAGAAACCTCATTTCTGTTCATACCTCTCACTCTTCAGGAGCTTGATCACGTGCCTGTACACAAGGTTTTACTAAGTACAGTGTGAATCAGGTAAAAATAATGCTGATGGATCAGCATTCATTTACACTTGGGATCTTGACGTGGTAAAGTCCAGATCATGACCCAGAAAACATGTGTCCATGTCTACTTCAATGCCTGAACAAACTGACTCCACAGAGGGCAAAAAAGTGGTCTTTACTACTTTGATTTTTTTTTTTCTCCTTCCTGACTCCACTGTTTTTAGTTCCTTTCACTGCTCACATAAAACAGACAGTTACCTTATGACATACTAAAATATTTATGTGCTAAGACTTCTTATTTAACAATGGCCAGAGATAGCCGTAATAAGCTGGTGAAAAACCTGGGTAGTTTGTGCAATTTTCCTATATGTGCTATTTTTTTTTCTAGTCGGTGTATGCATCAATGGAACAACAAAAAAACCAAAACAACCTAAGCCAAAACAAAAATCCATCTCAAGCCAAGTAACTCATCTCTGACCAATCCCTTCCCTCCTAGTGCTTTAGCATTGCAAAATACACTGATATTATGGACATTAACATGCTCACTGAAATAAGGATCATTAGCTATTTTTAAATAAAGGAAATAAAGCTATGCATTACATTATGACTAATATATGTAAGAGTCACTCATATGGTAACTTGTAAATAGAACATTTGTGATTAATAGGTTTATATTTGTGGAAAAAGGCATCCTTTTGAAAGACTGATGCATAGGAGATGGGCAGAAATTAATCTGCACTATTTAGAAATTAGAGCAGTAAAAACAAATACAGAGAATTTGAAAGTTATATCTAAGAAAGAGCTATGTGACCTTCATGAGCCCTTCGTCACAGAAGCCAGAATGGCACATAGGAAGCACTCCTGGAGGTAATTGTACTGGTGCCCTGTTTTTCCTTGTCAGGAGCTAGAGACAGCCCAACTATCAATCCAAAGATGCAGCGAGTAAGTTGCTCACTGTGATGCAAATTCAGATGAGTAAATTCACTGCACTGAAAAATTAACTCTTTTCTGAGGAATGCAGGTGACGTAACCACAGAGTGAATCCAGACCAACAGTGGAGTGTGCATTCTCAAAAAGTAAGCTCAGAGAAGAGAGACATTTTGGAAAGCCTAGAAAAACACTGGTTTTGGAATTTTGCACATTGCTGTTTGATTTGACTTTAACATGCTTTGCTGAGGGTGTGAATCAAAAGAAGAGACCCAAATCTGAAAATAGAAGTACCAGCTAAAAACAAGCTACGAGATATAGCTTTTATGGAGATGTGTGTACCTAGGCCGTTAATTATGACAAGCAGCCCAGTGAGGCTGTCAGGCAAAGAAAAGTAAACAAAAGGATGTATCAGAGAAAGGAGCACCTCTCCTGTAGCAAACTTCATGTGTCATTGAGACTCTTGAGTATGAGAACCTGTGTAAGGACAAAATCCTTTTTTCCTTTCTTCGTAATGCCATTCTTGTAGATATGCAAGTATTAGAAGAAAAAAAGGCTACTTGGGAAGGGCTCATGCATAGCAAATTTGTTTTCCCCCTTCCCCACCAACTGTAATTACAACCATTCAGACAAAGCTGGTTTTCCCAGTAGGACTGGCTGAAAATGCACTTCATTTACATGGCCTAATTGGGCTTTTTTGGCCAAGGTTGTTCTATACACTGACACTAGGACTAGGTACTTAACATTGAAAAGTTCATTCTTGTGGTTTGAAGTTAAGGATTTCATTACTTTGAAGTTACAAAATTCAGAATGAAGGTGTCTCTTTTAACACTGGTGCTTCAGTAGTGTGTACATGCATAAGAATAATATCTGTAATTATACTGGCCTCAAACAGCAAAGAGTCTGCAAATTAAACAGACAGTCATTTTATTTTTTTCTTTCTTTATGAGAAAAATAATTGTGATGTATATGCTATTGCATGAACTGTTGGTTATATAGTCTTGTGGCCTTCAGAAATCAGTACAGTGAGCAGATCAGCTATTCGTGAAGATCTACTACAGAAAAAGTTTAGGAAAAATCAGCTTCTTCTATATTCTATTTACATTAAGTAAGACTTGGTTATTTTTATCATTTATTATTTTGTTTGAAACTGTCTTGTCTCACTCAGCAAGACACACAGTTCATGAATATGTATCTTATAACCTTTTCTAAGTCAAGTGCACAAGGTTTAGTTTCAGGGTCTTCCATATTGTACATGTCCTCTACAATCAAGAAAGGTTTTGCACAGTCATCAGTGCAAACTCGAGCCATGTCTAGAAAGACAATTAACATAAATATTTCAGCAGACCTTGGTGTAGACAAGATTCCAGCAGCTGAACCTGTTTTTCCGCATATTTAATTGCCACAGTAATTAGAACATAAGGGTTCAAATCCACAAAGACATTTGGATGCCTAATTCTCATTCACTTCAATTGAGAGGTGGCACTTACGTCTCTTTATGGATGTAGAAGACACAGAAACCTCAAGAATCTTATCTGTTCTAAAACTCCCAGACAAATATTGCTATCAGCTTCTTCAGAGCAGCAAGAGTTTTATTTTAATTCCTGATGAAGGTACATCTTAAGCACAGAAAATTACATGACAACAATGGAGGCTGTACTTGTCTCTCACCTCTTTTCCACCCATCCAATCATTTTGAACCATGGGAAGTTCCCAGATCGTGAGATGCTTTAAGAAACTCAAAAAAATCAAAATTTTCTCTGGTGACTGCTGGAAAATGAAGCTGGCAGTTTACGCTGTTCTGTGGTCTGATAAAACCTCATGAAGCTGGTGGGACAAGCATGGCTCTATACCCCTACTTAATCCCCAGATGTAAAGAGAAACTGTGATCACACTGCCAGATGTAAACCCCTAAGAATGAAGTTTCTGGACCTGCGTTTGGCTGTCCAAGTCTGGGCTGATGCCCAAAGGTTGGACCCACTGTGCTGCACTGTCCTGCTCCTCCCAAGTCATACATCCATATCTCTTTGCTCAAGCTGTGCCAAAATTCCTCCAACTGCACTGTAAGCCATAGAAAGTAGAAAATTACCTTGTCTCTTTTATTAATTGCCAGTTGAAAAATATAGTATCTGGGACAGGGAAAAGGGTGGAATTTCCTTCTTTTTAGGGACTTTGTCCGGAAACAACAGCTAACCTTCGGAGGCATGTCTCCAGAGCCACCTGTGTGGGCAACAGAGAGAGTGATGACTACCATCAGCTGCCATTGGAAGGAGTTTCTCTCTTTTCACCCCTAACTACTGAAGAAGACCAGCCTCTTAGTTTAAGCAACTGGGTTTGTTATTTGTGTGATATGAATACACACCCAGAGTTACATGATTAATCACAATCTCCCCACCTTTCTTCTTTAAGTTTCAATCTGAGTTTTGCCTACATATGTCGTGTAACCATAAAGATACTTGCTAAATAAATGTTAGAAATAGGGAAAGTGTATCTCCCAAAAATAGAGCTTAAAGCCAGAAGAAACCATTACAAGCTTTGGTTTTTCTTTCTGCATAATTCTGGCCACAGAACACTCAGTACTGGCTGTGCCAGGCTATAACTGCTGTGTGAAGATAGTACATCTTTCTGAAGATGTCTGTCTTGATTTAAACACTTCCAGTGTTGAAGGATTCACAGCACTCCTAGGTAAGTTGTTCCAGTGTTTAAATACCATCACTCTTTAAAATGTCCCTGACCTGATTTAGTATAACTTCAGCTTCCAGTTCTACTGTGTTTTATTTTATTTTGTTTTAGTTCAGTTTAGTTTATTGACCTATTTTATTCTAATGAGACCCTCTCCTCCATATACAGACTTACAGAGTATAGTTTCCTTCTCTCCCTTAAAGGAAGCAGATGAAGTTTCCTTCATGCCTTATCCTGGATAATTTCTACATTTTCATCATTCATTTAAATACTTTTTGATATATAGATACTACACCCAGTCAAAGGTTAGACTTATTCTGTTCACTTTCAAACTTAAGTGCTTTTCTTACTTCATGTCCACTCTTAGTGCAAGTACTTACTTCATTAGTATTTGAGATTCACATATAACTAATATAAACATATCTGTCCAAGCAAGACCCCAGAGATTGACTTTTTTTTTTTAAATTTAGACTTATTTGTCAATACCGAATGTTTCAAAATCACTTCCCACTCTTTGTAGAAAACTGTTTTCTTCTTTAGGGCTTTTTCTTCTTTTTTTCTTTCTTTCTTTGAAAAATTATTTGAAAATTACTGTAATAAGCACAACATACTTCATTCTCAGACTTCTCATGGCAAGAGCCTCACTAGCATAATTTACTAGAGGCCCTAAAAATAAAGGATTTCCTTTCTAATGGTAAGAAAGAATCAGTCATTAGTTGTAGTTTCTGTCACAAGCCTGGGCAGCAATATCGCTAAATAGTACAGAGTCACTTTTTCTATACTGACTATTATTGCTTGGGCTTTAATGAGAAAATTCTGCCTGCTGAGACACCAAGTTATAATCTTTCAAATGAAACCAAGCTAATAACTATTCCCATGACAAGACAAATCTGCAGGCACTAACTAAGTTAGTGGCTATTATGCTTCACACTTAATCTTGAATATGATAGATAGGAAGTGGAACTAAGGGGAATATTGAACAGCAGAAGAAAGTGTTCTTCTGAGGTGATAACTAACTTGTGACAGGGCCTTGAACATCTTTCTTTGCATTCAAATCAAAGCAAATTGAAGTAATTTAGTCCTCTGGAAGTGCCAGATGTAAGATTTGCACAGGTTTTGTCATCATGAGAACTTCTAAGCCCAGACACCTGCATCAAGCTGGTTCCAGGGGGCAAACCCAAGTGAAGAAGAAAGAAGACAGCCTGTGCATCACTATGCTGCAGCGAGAGCAGGTCTGCAGCAGCTTGGGGCACTCACAGGGCGTCCCCTGTTTGATGGAGACAGCACCTACTCCTGTCACACAGGTCTATGAGGTGCTTCACAGACCAAGCACCTATTTGTGCACCAGTGTCAGCAGATTGCCACTTGTCTTGTGCTGGTGGTCAGTGTTTGTGGATCACCATTCTGCTAGAGGTCCAACACAGGTGACCAAGGTGCCAGGAGGACAGCAACCCCGCCATTCCCACTGCTTATAGACCAGCTCCTTTCAACATCTGATTTCCAACAGAAATGTGCTACAGCATGAAACTTCAGCTGTGGGTGGAACAAAACCCGCAAGCACATCTTTGTGCCACCAGGTTTCATCCCTAGCCTGTACCATCCCTAGAGCAGCTGTTAGCCAGTCAGCCTCAGACCTATGCTCAGCAACAGGGGCTTGGGTGGTGCTGACTGAATGCATGTTTTTAGTTCTTTGTGGTTTTCTAAAGATTGTTGAAGTTAGTTTTATTCCAATTTGAAAGCAGATCAAAGCTATTCAGCACCTCCATTTCTCTTGAGGATGAGGTTCCTGGAATGGCTGAGCACTGAGGAGCTCTAAGTGCCTGCCATGGCACAGCAGCCCAAAAGGTGCTTGTGTACACAGAAGTGAACAGAGAGCAGATCACAAAGGACAAGATGGATAACCACAGATACAGATGCCTGGTCACTGAAGAGCATGACATGCTGGCACAGTGGCACCTTCAGTGGCACATTCCTTTCCATCCTTTTCTGCTTTTATTTGTTTGTCTGAGCAAATGTCTTAGGAAACTTTTTTTAAAAAATGAATTGTTTAAATGTCAAATATAAATTGTGACTTATTTTAAACAATGTGTGTGTTTTAACCAGCTCTTTGACATTAAAAAGCATATTTTGTCTCACAACCTGCTTAAAGCAAAACAAAAAGCTAAGCTACAGCTCTTTACAAACAATGAAGGCAATAAATATAGTAAATTACTGTTTTATGTGAGACAATATACTAATGTTAACTGAAGCAGTGGAATTAGAAAACAAACTCCCTCTGGGAACAATTCTCACACCCTTGTTTTAGAAGGAAGCAGAGTTTACTCATAAATAATTTAATGCATTTACTCCTGCTAGACTGGACTGACAGGTCTTCCATATGCTGAAGCTTTGCTTCTCGGATAATTGCAAACTTTTTCAACTGAGAAAGTTGTCAACTACAAAGGTCTGTACGGTCACTGTAGGACTATCTAGGAACATAAAGATGTGCTCTATAACACAGTATTACTGAATTTAGCTGTCATGCCAATCATCATTTAATAATAATATTCCTTCAGACCTATTTCTGTTTATGAGCATGTAAATAATCTCTTCTTCCGAGTCATATAAAAATCCCTTAGCAACTTTAACAGTTGCCTACATGAACAAGCAAGAGAAAGGAAAAGACGCATTATTATCTGGGTTTATTTAATGCAGTTCAGCCACTAGAATAAAAAAGAAAACAAGGCAGCTGAGTCTGTAAGCACAGCATGATCTGTGCTTACAGACTCAGCTGTACAGCAGTACAAAAGAATCAGAACAGAAACAAGAACTGTGTAAATTGTGTCCCCTGTTACCTGCCTCAGAAAGTGGCCTCACAAAATACTGGACTTTGTTATTAGATTGGTTAACTCTTCCTCTTCATATCTAATTTTCGTACTTTTACCTACTTTATTCACAGTGTTGCTATATCTTCTCTCAACTCACAGATACAGATTCAGAGTTTGTTAAACCTGTTTTCAGCACTGAGAGTACAGAGCTATTGTGATCAGTGGCTTCTCTCATCCTTTTGACTTAATCTATCTCTATTAATCACTCAAATGCATGTTCATATGCATGCTATGTACCATCTATCCCTAAATTCAACCTTTATGTGGCTTTTCTTTTCACAGATGACTCTCAGGCATCACAGCTACCCACAGATTTCTTAAGACTCGAGTGGAAGAGAACTCAGAAACTGGTCGTTTGACTCAAACAGTAAGAATTTTGGCACTGTTTTTTCCCGAAGATTATTATTCACAGTTGCTTATTCCCTGGACGGCCAGGGCCAATCTTGGAGACCATAGGCACAGATCTGTCAGCATTTCAGAGCCTGCTCTAATCTAATTAGTGGCTGTGCAAGACTGCTATTTAGACTGGTCACTAAGTAGCTGCAAGCCTTGCTCCAGTCTCAGGAGGCGAGACCATTAGGAGCGTTGTGAAAGAGCTGAGTAACCGTAGCATGAGGGGAGGCCACCACTCCTGACACAGCTCCAGCACTTATCCTTCCTGTGGAGCTCCCCAAACCACTCCCACCGGTGCAGGAGTTACCACTCTTCTTTTGCTACTCACTGCAATCCGAGGAGCTGGAGGACGATCTGATGCTGCTATTGCTGGTCTAGCCCTCCCACAAATTCCAGCAGGGAAAGACAGTGAAAATTATCTGGGAATGAGCTGAATCAGCTTCTTTTGTGTCGGTGCCCTGGCCGCACCCGCTGTGTGGCCAGTTCCACCCAGCACTCATCAGCTTCTGAGTAGGAATTGGTGAAGGCTTGTGTGTTTCTGGACTTCCCCCCATGCTGGGAGACCAATAACCCGGGTCTGGGAGTAAAAGGACTAAATTTAGGTCTCTGCCTTGGGTTTTTCATAGGCAAAAATTGGATCTCACCATCTCCATGGGATCCTGGAATGAGTATGTAAAGGCCTTCACAAGAGATAGAGTTGTGATGTGCAGATTCTTTGTTCAGGATTTACAGGAAATTGGTCAGTGGCTGCTGGTGCAGGAGGGCCCGGACTTGCAAATTCCTTGGTCGGTGGTCATGTGCTACATTCCTCTGAAGACAGGGAGAAAAGCACAAACCTCAGCACCGTCATCTTGGGATCTGCCTCTGTAAAGGAAAGCAGCAGCCCAGCAGCTGGCAGCCTCCACCTTTTAGATGTATAAATGAGTGATGTTTGAACGTGCTCCTGAACCGTGTTACAACCACGACCCAAAAGCATCTGGGGCACACACGCTTGAGTACAATCACAGTGTCTTAGAACATTTTTAAGTACGAAGAGCAAAAGGCTGATAAATTGCTTCTGGACACTCATCTCAAGCATGTGACGCCAGCTCAGAATCTGTCACCATTTTCAAGTTGCAGTACCTTTATCTCTGGTGCCCCACCCCAACAGGATTTGCACACAGCCTTTCAGATACCTGCACCCAGGAGTGCTCAGGGTAGTAAGCACTATGCAGCACCCAACGTCAAAGAAAATATCAACAGCATGTTGAATAACTGGTTTGATGTGTATGCTTCACATAGGTGATTTTCAGTGGGTCATCACCCTTCTATTGTACTCTTGTTTCCTAGAAATGCCCTGAAAGGGGCACGTTTATAGTGTCTTGCTGATAGGAACATTCCTACATTTGTCAAATACAGAACATTGATGCCACTAGTGTTTTAGCTTGTGTCTGATTTAACTGAATAGTCAGACTTGAACTGGGTAGAGAATAGGTTAGTCTTACTGTCATTTTTGTTTGTTTGTTTGTTTGTTTGTTTGTTTTTTGTAGGATCTATAAGATACAAAGGGTTGCTACAGAGACAAGAATGAGACACTGAGAGACTTCATCTCACAAAAAGAAGTAGTTGATCATGGTTTCACAGAGGGCACTGTGATGTGCCTGTCTGATATGCATGACCTTGTGTTAAAGAGACTTCTGAAAGTGTTCATGCTGCTATTTACTGGGTATCAAATTATGTATATGTGCTTATTAAGAGAATAATATGTGAGTTTGCCTATAATCGTTGTAGCTAATATTGTTATACCTCAAAAGTAAATGGAAATCTTTCTCAATACATTTTCAATGTATTTATGTGAATGTACTTCCTGTATAATTATGGGCATTTTCATCACAGGAGTATATACGGGCTAAAATTTACAGATAAGCTTAGTCTCATCAATTTTGCTGAACCACTGGAAGTTCAGCCAGTATGTTTTTTCATATAGAGGAAAGAAAAAGTTTTTAAATGCAAAAAAGCAATCATGAAACTTCAAGAGGTAGCAATCAGGGCTTGAAACACAGAAGCTCTAGAGGTGTGCACTCAAAATCAAACAACAACTTGACTTGATTTCAAACCTTAGCTCCACCAAGCCTCCTAGGGTCTGGGATGGTCCATCTAATATATGACTGACTCATGCCTATATATTAGGGTGTTTTAATTATTACATCTCAGAGTTGCCATAAGAATGCAAATATTCTCTATTACCAGTTTTTGCAGTCAGAGACACAAAGCAAAAATCACATATAAATGTTAAACCTGGAAATATTCAGATTTGTGCATCCAGGGTAAAATATTCCTGGAATTTAAGAACAGCATTAGCTAAGTGATTATCTAATATACAATGGCAATACAGGCTTAATTTTTTCTGATTTAATTCTTGCTTCATCTCCAATAGCTGTGGTTTAGTAAGGCATCCAACCCCGATAAAAGTAATTCTTGTGATAGAAGCTATACCACAATGCTTGGCACTTTGTTCTAATGTTAAAAACGTGTTCCATATTTCTCATGGAATTTGTTTAGCTTCTCCTTCCAGCCATTAGATTGTGTTATGTCTGCTGAGACTGAGAAACCCTTTATTATCAAATTTTGTTCTCATATATGCATATGTGTATATATATATATTTTTATATATTTATATCCAATCAAATCCTTTATTTCTCCCATATATCTTAACGCTCTAGGAACCTTGAACTCTTCTCTCTGCTAAATCATGAGCAGCAGAACTGGGCACAGTAATTCCAGTGCAGTGGTAATTTAACTTTGGCAAAGATTTCCAAAATGGCTTTTTGTCTACAGCATCACTATTACAACTCATATTAGGCTGACTATCCAGCTCAACCATTTAAGACTATTTCAGACCATGACCTCAATTCTTTATGGATTGCTTTCCTTGTTCTTGTGTTCACAACATTGCCTTTTCCCATCCTGGAACATTTTAGTTCACCACAACTAGCTTACTAGGTCATTCTGTACCAACAGCCTGTATTCTGTGTTATTTATCTTTCTTTCAATCTTTGCACCATCTAAAATGTGTAACTTTTATATCCCGCCCAAGAAATTGCTAAAAGCATTATAAGTAGTAGGCCAAGCTAACTGATGGTTGCAAAGACTCAGGAAAATCAGAGTTCTCTGATTTTTTAGTACAGTATTAGCTTTTATTTTTAGATTGCTCCTTTTTCCCAGTGTTTCCTAGTCAACTCTTTAAAAATTGTTGTTATTATATGCATGTTATTTGGACTTGCTGATTTTAAAATGACTAATTCTGGTAGCTCTGTTTATCATCACTCTCCCTCATTCCTAAAGTGGAAAGTTTCAATTAATATATAGTACTATCACATTTTTTTCCCCTCAAACATAAACCATACGCACTTATATAGCACTTTTGCTCTTTCTCTATTGGTCAAATTGTTTAGTAATCAGTCAACACTGTCATTTTGATTCTGTTTGCCCTCAATATTCCTAACATACTCTTTTTGTTACCTTTACCCATTTTCTTCTGAGTTCTTTTGCTCTCCACCTCAAATTTATATACTTCCTAACTTATTGTCACTGCTGTCATCTTTTTATTTCTTTGTGTAGGCAGATAGACAGTTTTAGAGAGATACATATTGGGGAAAAAATTGAGAAGTATTTGTGATAATCTTTAGAGAAGGTTGAATTTCCCTGTAAGGCATACTGGTTTTTTTAATCCTCTAAACATCCTTTTTGACTTGGAGAGTGGTGGAACCTCTAGTAGAGTCAACCAGTAGAACAACTCCTGGAATAGTAGATCAACTTCTACTGCTTTGTCTGAATTATTATTTGTGTTCTTCTGTTTACTTCCACCCCTATCCCACCTTCACACAGAGAGGATTGTTTTCCACGTAGAAACACTCATAGCAGCATGGAGAAGCCAGCAGGGAAGCACTAATGAAACAGAGGTATGGTGCAGAACATGTAATTAGATTTGAATTTGAAGTGTAACAGCAAAAGAGTGTAGCTGACGGAAGTATCAACTATGCAAGAAGACATATAGTGTAACATTATTTCCCTATAGCTCTGGTCTGACCATGGACAAATTATTATATTCAGTCTTGGGCACCTCCTTAGTAATTTAGAAGGAATTCAGAGAAGAATGACAGAGTGATTACATGCTGATCAAATAAGACTGAGGCTATGGACACGTGAAAAGAGCTCAAGGCTTGAGCCTGGAGCAAGATGTATCATTGCATTTCCATACAAAGAAGCTAAGCATGATTATATGTACACAACACAATCTAAATACATAACTCTGGACTATATATCTACAGAGAGTTACATTTAAAATTTGTGTTAAAAGAATGTTCAGATTGCAAAATCAAGCATTCAAGTGGTAGGAAATGCCAGTGCAATTTTAGCTTGGTGCCTTTGTGAATATTCATGATGATACAGCCTGTAGCTGTATGATCTGTCAACAGTGTATTTTTTCATACTCACATCCTGGCTAATGTTTACCTCTGCTTGTCTGATCTCTGTTTTGGTCTTCTGCTTGCCACAGCTCCTGCCTCCCCTATCTCTTATCCTCTCCTCCATCCACTGTCTGACACTTCTTCTATTTGTCCATAATCCTTGCTCCCTGCTTCTTAGGCTTCTCCTTTGGCTCATACCACTTCCTTCTTCTAGTCTTCTCTTAGCATTTCTCACCTTCCTCATCTCTCCACATTAGTCAGGCCATCCCTCTATACTTCCTACAAATGTCAAAGCAAAGGGAATGCTGAGAACACACAAAAGCCCAAATTCCTGCTCCCATGCATGATATTCAGGCCCTCAAAGGCATGAACAGCTGGGACAAAAATTATAAAGGCTTTTTCTACCTTTTCAGGTCTCTTAAAGTAAGCTCAGCCACTCAAGAGGAGGCAAGGTTTTGTAAGAGCTCTTTTGTTGTTGAGCTTGCTGAATTAAGGTAGAAATTTTGAAGAATGTAATCAACATAACAAGGGTCTTATGTGTAAGTAGTGGATTTTTTTTCCCTTGGAATTGTGTAGTTTGACAGGGGTGTCAGGGGGTGACAAAAAGCATAGGCCTAGTTCTAGCAGTCATCTTCTCCAGAAACTGAAAGTCAAGTGTGTGTTGCAAGGCACGTGTCTGTTACAGCTTCTCAAGAGAAAAGAATGTATTTTTTTCTCTCTTGTGATAGACTTTTCCCCCTTAATCCCAGTTTTAGGGAAGGATGACTTGTGCTATTCTGTACTCTCCAAAAAAATAAGCTCAAGACATTAATGTGGAGACTAAAAATTCTGTCCAAATGGTCAAAAGTCGACGTATCAGCATGGAGCAAGAGTAACAAGAAGTAATGGCAGCCGTAACTGTAGATGGGTCTAACAGCCCTTCTGTACCATGGAGAGAAAAACTGGCGACACAGTGGCTTGGGGGAAAACATAACGCCCTACAAATATCTGGCAAGTACAATGGAAAGGATGGACACAAATTATTTAGGATTCCCTGAGTGGAAGTTAAAGCATGAAACAGTGGTATGAAATAAGCTCATAAGGGAACAAATGCAAACCCTTTAAATTTGTTTCTGCACAAAAATATGAAGTGTAGTATGGGGAATATGAAGTGTGGCACAGAGGAGGAGCTGGACTGGATGATTTAGTAGAACTTTTCCATCTCTTTTCTCTTAACTAATGGCAGAAAACTTACCAATAACCAATATGAAAAAAAAAAAATCCTGCACACTTCATCTAGTCCCTCTCTGTCTCTTTAGGTGGAGACTCTGCTCTCCTTATGTATCCAAAGAGAGAATGGATCAAGAAGATGAAGAAACATCTTCAATCAGTAAAAGAGTTGCAGTCCTTCATGGTTTAGCTGTGGGCAAAAGGCAGCCAAGCTTCTTCCTTTAACCAAAGAAGGAGATTCACATACAAGAAGATTAAGAAAACATCAAGACAATACTTTTACTGCTGTGTAATTTATACAGTCTCTTGAGAAGGGGAAAAAGAAAAGAGTCAAAATGTATTTTAATGGCTGCATTAGAAATGGACAGGATTATAGTTTACAGCTTTTATATTACTTCTGCACTTTGTAGAGAAATATATTATAAATTTTCAGTGATAATTTAAGGATTTAACTTCTAATCTAGTCTTCTAGGCAAAAGAGTATTTAGTTCTCCACACCTACATTCTTTTGGATAGGTAAGGATGGCATGAAAAGTATCTCCTAAAAATTAATAACTTGCAGTCTGCTCAAATTTTCCATCTCATTGTCTCCTCCCTTCCCAAATAAGAGACCCTTATTTTATGATATGAAATAGCCTTAGAGTGAAACAGCTTACACATTCTTAAAGGAAACTATTTCCTGATAGCAGGTTCTTCAATACCAGCTGCTTCAGGTGGAGACAAATTCCTTTTGGGGATTACACGCATTTCTAAATATTACCTGATGTAACTCTTACAAAAGACTATACTCAATTATCTGATAAGGTACATGATAAAACTTCTTATGACCTAGAGCCACGAGACTAAAGCTTCGGTCAGAGACAGGGTGGATGTGGGACTCAGGGAGCAGTTTATGGGTGAGAGATGGCAACTGTTTCCTATATGGCCCAGGACTGGAGTAGCTGGGTCCAGTGTGGTGTCCAAAGGTGATTTCCTGGTGTCAGTCACAGCTCACATCCTCCCACAGAGAGGACTAAGGTTACTTAGGAGACAGCCCCGCAGTAGTAAAGCCATGATGAAGAAAGCCAGAAAAGTCCCAGCATGGAGTCATACTTGAATGTGTGAACACTGTAGTGGGAGCTGCTGATCTCCTCTCTCTGGTCACCAGTGCTGGGACATGAGGAAATGGAGTGAAGCTGAGTCAGGGAAAGTTCAGACTAGGCCTTAGGAAAAGGTCACCAAGAGCCTGATCAGTCACTTGAACTGGCTTCCCAGGAAGGTGGACATGGCACCAAGCCTGAGAGGGATCTAGGGCCAGCTGGACAATGCTCTTAGTCATACAGTTTAGTTTTAGGTAGTTCTGTGAGGAGCAGGGAGTTGAACTTGACCCTTAGGTCCATTTCAATTCAACATATTCTATGATTCTATGTATGTACATTGAGCATTATAGGTTGGGCAGCCAATTACAAGATAATAATAGTAATCCGCTGTTACAGTTGAATAGGGGTTATATTTACAAATCTTTTTGTCTGAGATGTTTGACACTACCACAGACAGAAAAACAGTAATTATGAAATAATAAATAATCTTGTTCTGACTTAGAGGTGGGCAAAATAGCTCTAGGGCTTCACAGACCTTTTATCTCACTTTCCAGTAACTTTCAGCCTCAGTAGTGGACACAGTGGTGGGAGCTAGTGCTATTTCTCAGTTTTGTGTCATGCAACTGTCACAGGCAGAGCCAGAGCTCCAGGCAGTTTATTAAAGAAGCTCTGCCATTGAGTTAAGAGATGCTTTCTAAACTCCTTCTCAGAGAGGAGTCAATGTGTGGATGGATCCTGTCTTAGCCCCAGACTTTGCCAATGATTTATGTGCAAAGAATTATACAGGTGTAACTGAACCTTTATACGACTTTGTCCTGCAGAATTAAGGATGGCAAACCAGATATATTTTTATAAATATATATGGTTTATCATGATAATGATTAGATGAAAAGATCTTAATGAGAATTATTTACTACAGAATATAGTAACTGTAACAACTAATATAGTGCAATATGAAGCAATATTGAAAAAATTATATTAAAAGCAATTGTATTAAAGCAATTTTATTAATGTTAGCAGACCCAATTATTAAATAGAGATTGATGTTTTACTCACTCATACCAACGACAGTGGGCAAGTCTCTTTAGCTCAGCCTCAAGGAATAACCTTTAGGAGCTTCCCCAGTCAAGGGAGGAATCTCCAAGCATATACCCCAACAAAAGATATATTAGAAGACCCTACTCTTAAAATTTGGCACTGGGCTTTTATATATGACTGTCATATGTCTCCAGGCCTGCTGTGTTAGGTCAGCAGCTTTAGATAAGTTATCAGTAGTATCACCTGTTTAGTCCTTTATCCGGGTATTTTACCGGGTCTACCTTATCTAATCTCAGTATCAGGATGTTTAACTTTGGGATTGATGAGTCAGGCTGGTTTCAGCATTGTTCAACACCAAAAACAGCATGACACCCCCTATTCATTTACCACTGATAGCTTTGCAAATAGGGCATTGTTCAAGTTGTGCTCCCCACTCTAGGCAGAGCATCCTGGTGCAGCAACGTACCCCTTTGAGCTGGCCTGTGTGCCACCAGTGGCAAATACAGCATAGGACGGTCCCTGTCCGAGTTCAGATCATGTCCAGGTTTATGGCTGAACAAATGAACCTTTGAGAATTTTGGCTTAAAGTTTTTTACTGTCCCAAATTCCATGTTATTCTGTTTTCTCTAATGTAAGAGCTTTCCTTTCTGTATTATTTAAATATGCAGCTATACATGATAAAACATTTTACTTGTAACTGCTTCCCTATTTGCCAAAAGTATTTCTTAAATCCACCTTCTTCCACAAAGTCTCTCATCTCTGATCTGCATAAAAAGTTCATCATGTTAATTCAGATTTATTAAAAACCAAACCTGCTCAGCTATAGGATTAACACATATTCAGATCATGATACGCATAATTTGAACTTAAGGTCTATCACAGAAGTTGCATGTTTAGAAACTTATAACTTTCTGTTATCATCTACACTCAGCTGACTAAATGTGATCCTAAAATTATGACAGTTGCAAAACCATGGATTCTGAAGCTCACAGAGTATCCTCATTGAGGCAAAAGCAAATGATATAAAAGGAGTTTTGAAAAAATAAAGTAGAACACTGACTGGTGACTGATGCCTTTATATTTGCTGTCTCTGGGAATCAAGAAAATACAAGTGAAAATCCAGGGGGCACTTTCAGGGAAAGATTTGTTTCTCATTAGAAAGGAGCAGGTTTGTTTCATGTATGAGGAGAAGAAAGCTTGCAGCTCCCTATTCCTCTGGCTCTTTATATGGATGGTTGGTATTACCCATTCCCACCCTGCTGCTCTGCAGGGTCTGGAGTGACTGATGTTGGACAACAACCATGGCACACTCTTACTATCTGAAAGTTTTATAGAATACCATGCAAAGACAGGACCAAGGCTTTTCCAGGGGCAAATTCCCTGAAAAACAGTATCAATAAGGGTGGGTGCGAACGGATGGAGAGTTGATGTGTCTCCTTTTCCAGTCAGTGCTACTGTTAGGAGTAAGCACTGGAACTCCTAGCAGTTCCCTTACTTCTTACAAGTCATTCCAGTGAAACTGAGTCTTCCTGAGATGTTTTGATAGGCACCAGGATCTGAAGAGGTGGACAGGAAACTGCTCAGGGTTCTGCTCTCAGCTCTGTGGGGCAGGATTTCAATAAGAGGACAGATAATAGTAGCTGTATTAGTACAGGAGGGATAAAAGTAGTCCTGTTACATAGCGCAACCTTTTTACATCGACAAATAAATCATAATACAAAGACAGCAAGCCCCAAAGGTCTTTTATTCAGGTGTTGTTAGTTAAAAAAAAAAAAAAAAAAGAAAGTCATTTATCTCAGGTAGACTCTGTTTAAAGGAAAGGTTTTTGGAAGACAACTCAGCAAGCATATTTAACATTAATGGGATTGGGAAGAATAATTTATGTACATTAGAAAAAAGGAAGCCCAGAAAATCATAAGAACTGAACACAAGCCAATTCAAAATTATTTAGGATCTTGTACAAGTTACAACAGTACATTCCGTGACTTGTAGCCTAATATCAAATATCTTGAGGAGTCTTTACAAAATCAAAGACCAGACACTGCTCAGCATGTTAGATGTATGATGAATATGAATCAGTTCCACTCTCTTTTCAGCCCTGACCACCATTCCCATGCCAATTGATTGAAGTTAAACTATACAAATTACATGCAAAATGAGAAAGCAGTAAATAGTATGCACTCAAAAACATGTAACTTCAAAAATGAACATTAAATCGCTTCTCTTCCCCATCTCAGTCCCTCACCTACTTCTACTCTGCCAGGTGTCATGTCCTATTATATCTTTCCTTGGGCTACAAGACAGTAGACTTGGACTTTGTCTGTCAGAAATAGGCATCTATAGTCTAAAACTCCCAATAAGGCTAAATTTGGATTCCAGTCCTGTTGCAGAATGCCACCTTCCTCAACAACTATTGCACTTGGCAGTAAGGCAGCTTCATCATATTTTTTTTTTCTTGGAGAAAGTTGGTGTTATAAGGTACATTAGATTATTAAAGCTGGCTTTGGAATAATAAATAAAAAATGTGCTGTAACTGGCAAAGTTCAATCAGACACACTTGTAACAGTTAATCATCCTGTGAATCAGATTTTCAAGAGTTGTGTTAAATTTTCCATAATTAAGGATCTTTAAGTCAAGACTCAATATCTTATTAAGAAGAATATCTCAATTCTAGTATAAATCCTTAAGCCCAATGCAAGAATAAGCTGGCTGGAGCTGTATGGTCTAACTTATGCAGGATAACAGATATCATAGTGATTTTGTATGAATTTATCATCTATGAAAAGGAATAGTAATGGTAAAAATATTATCATTAGAGCTAGGATACTAAGAGTCAAATGTGTTTTGATGGACTCTGTGGACAATATCCTATAGCAAACAGAAATCAAAAAAGGGAGTTATTCTACATCAATCTCTGAAAAACAACCAACCAACAACAACAAAAAAAACAAAAAAAACCAACCCTGACAAACCAACAAAGAGAAAATAAATTAAAGAAAATTATGAATGCAGGGGAATTACAAACTCCAAATGCTGAGGAAGCATTTGTTCATAAAGGAAAGAAAAATCAGCTTCATTTTCAGGAATGTAGTGGGGATGATTTTTTTATTACAATTTCATTTTTCTTCAGAGATTTGATTTACTAGAAAACCGGGTTGGCACTTTTTTCATTGCTGCCATTTATAAAACTGTTTTCTTAATGAAGATGATCTACTGAGATGAAGACAGGAGAAAATTTAGAACAAACTGTTTTACTGAAGATAACGGAGGAAGTAGCAGTCCATGGAGGGTCCCATGGATGGGGAACTTTGAGGCAGGAATTTCAAAGGCAGTCATTGTTGGCCCAACGTTGTCCTCTCTAAACTTAGTAGAAAAACAGAGTGCTTTTTTTGAAATAATGTACTTTATGAAATGAAATAAAGTACTTTAATGAAAGGAAAGCTAGTCCAGGGAGAAGTGTTTATGGTAATCAAACCTTTTGTGTCAATTACCAAAAAACTTTTAAAGTTTAGTGGTGCAGTAGTAGATGATTATCATCATTCCCAAAGCTTTTCTTCCTCATAATTATTTGTCCTGGTTTCGGCTGCCTGCTGGGTTAAACCACAACATAAATCCCTACCGTTCCCTTCAACAAGCAGGAATTTTCTTCATCCTTAGCTTGTATGTTCACTTTGAATCAGGGTGCATAAGCCTAGACAGGTAGCTGGAAGAAGCATGAAACATCAGATCCCCTACTGATTTAGTTGCACAGAAAATATTTGTAATTGAAACCACTGAATTGAGCACTTTAACATACAGTTTGGCATCTCCTATCACTCTTGTCACAATCCTTTTAAATTCCAGAAAGAAACATTATTACTTGTACCCCCTCAGAAATTAATTTCCATTGTGATTATGCTGTTTAATCACTTCACTGATGTCAGCCTGCCCTAATACTGTGTCTCATTCGCTACCGCCAAGGGAGCCCTCCCCCAGACACGGCCACCTGGGCTGGCCAGAGCACCAGGGCTCACACTCTGTGTGCTGCTCCAGGTATCAGCTGCCAGAGGACCCCTGCACAGCACTGGGTTGGGCATCTTTAGTCTTCTTACAACACCAGCACATTAAAAATCATGCACTAGGAGGGAAGTACTGTTCTCATTCCCTTTTTACAAGCAGAGAAAGATGATAATAATTTTCAGTAGTGCTCATAACTATTATTATTTATTATTTTCACTGTGATAGCATCTATGAACCATCTGTGGCAGAGCTGGAAACAGAACCTAGCTCTTGTGAACTTACCAGTCAAGTGCCAAAACCACAAGTCCTTCCTTCCTCCCACACTGCATGTATTTGTAAAGAATTATGCTTTTTTAAAAAAAATTTGTAACTGCTATGGCAGTGTTAACCCCCTTACTCCCCCTCTAAAGGGGATATTACTCTGATACATATCTGGTCCAGGAAATTAGTTTTTAAGGAGATTTTCATTATTTTTTTTCCCCTCTAGATGAATTTCATGTTTTTTTCCTTTGAAAAGGCCATGAATGGAGGAAAATAATTACCACAACACACTTGCACATTCTTAGTAAATACTCATATGCTCATATTCACAGATTCACGTACACATAGTCACAAAATTCAACTTGTAGAAAAGATTGATTTCCAGGGTATTCTCAGTTGGTGACTGATCAAACACTGAAAGCATTTAACCTCTCTCACACTCTACAAATACAAGTAAGAGGAAGTGAGAAAAAAAAAAGGAACTAGCAAAGTTTCAAACAAAGGAGTCAAAGAAAAAGGTCCCCATACAGTTTTTATACCACGACCACAACAACATGTCTTTTAATTTTTATTCCTATAGAAGTACAGATTGCTGTGGATCCTGATTTCAAAACTCACAGTGGAGAAAAAGGGCAGGAAAAGGGCTAAGTGAGCCAGGATAGGAGGAGCCCTTCAGAATCTTTTAAAATATGTAAATAACTTTTCTGCTGAATGTGGCTCTGATTAAACAAAGCCATTATTATTAGCTTTTAAAAACGGTAAATCTGAAATATATGCAGCAACTTGCCAAGTAACAATGCTGCGACACTTGTTTCCTATTCTTCTCACCCTCATCCTAGTTTTCCCCTCTTCACTATCCATATTATTCTCACCATACTGATTAACCCAGTGGAGCCCAGGTGTATGACTTGCCTTCTAGAGGCTACTGCAACATGAAGTGCATGTAACTAGCAATAATAGTAGTCTCCAGACGGCACTGGGCACGGTGCTTATTACCATGAGTAGTCTCATTGAAGTCAATGACACTGCTTTATTGCAGGAGTAGTTACAGTGCAGTTAATGGTGCTCTTCACAGCGTAAACACCACACCCTATGAAAGTGTTTAAAACATCAGGACTTTATAAGCTATTCTGGCCAGGTGATCTGTCTTTATTTGTCATGCTGAGCATCACACATGATTATGACGTGATGTATTACAAATTAGAAATGCAGTAACTTCAGCTGTTAGATGTAGGTTTTTTCACTTTTATAGTTGTTTCACTCTTTACAGAAACATGGCAGTTATGTTAGAGCTAGGACTCTAAATGCTTTTTTCTCTAACTTATCTATGTGCCCCTAAATCTTATGCACGTTTTTCAATTGGACTGTAGTTCAGATGACCATAACAGGACCACCAGATACATTTAGTGCTTCAAGCATCATGCTACTTGAGTCAGAATTTCCAACGATTTATCTGTCTTTGGAATCAAGGGGTAAAAAAAAAAAAAAAAAAAAATTACATTCATTAAAAAATGAGTAACTCAGTAAATGAGTAACTCAGCAGGGCTTTTTTGTGCATGCAGATTTGAAGATCACACTGGAGCTGCAATTATGTCCTAAGTGACCTCAGTCACTTAGTGTTTTTCTCAATCACTATGTGGTTCCCCCTTTTGTTGTTGTTGTTGCTTTTTGGTTTATTTTTGAGGAAGAAAGAGTTGCGTTTCAGTAGGATTGGGTGTTTGGCAAAGCAGCATGTTTGTCTGGGAAGGACTATCTTGCACAGATATGATTGATTTACAATCAAGTGTCGTGGCCAGAACAATTAATGAAGAAGCCAGCAACTCCATTGTTCAGCAATTTCAGTGAAAATTGAACTACCCTGTATGCTGGGAGAGAATTTCTTAGAGAAACAGGACATGGCATAACATTAGCCAGATGGGAGAGCCACCTACATGGGTCTTCCTTCTAAAGGAGTTGAAATTGTCGAGGAATGGAGAACATTGTGAGCTTGTGTGTGTGTGTTTGAAGCTGAAAGCACTGCAACCTATATACACTTCAACGTGTATACATCATATTCCTATTGGGAATATCTTTTTAGGTGCTTGTATATTCCAAAATGCTGCAATGAGAAGAAAAGCAAAATGGATAAAGTGGAAGGTGAAATGGTGAGTGGAGGTAAAATTGCAGGGGGTGGGCCAGAGTGCCCAGAGGACAAGACAAATACACTAGATTATTCAGGTGACTAAAGCTTTCTCCTTGTAATAAAGCTCAAAAAGAAAAATTGCACAAAATGATTATGCATTTCCTGATAGAAAAATTTCTCTTTCATTAAAAAGAACAAAAAGTAACTCAACCCGAGTAAATCCAGTGAGAAAACCAAAGCAAACCAGAAAAAGCTTTGTTTAGAAGTATTTTGTCCCCTTTCTGAGGAACAGGTGTAGCAAATCCTAAGTTTCGGAAAGGCAATGAATTCATGTGCAGATCTCTCAGTTTAAATTTTTGAAACCTGGGGAATTCAAGTTTTAATTTGCCTCCATCTGTCCTATTCTCAAGCACTTACTCAGCTGCATAAAAAGATCATCACATTCACCATTTTTGAAAAAAGTTATTTGCAGTGCCTTCATCATTCTGCAGATGACTCAGTCTAACACTTTTCTTTGACTTGCCAGTCTGTAAACCCACAGACCACACATATCTCCCGTCTAGCTGATGATGATCTCAGTACCCTACCACTAGTAACGTAGACATGACAGTGCAGAAATGAGGTACAGGCTCTTCCCAGGTGCATCAGTATCTCTTCCCTTTGATGGTGAATGCAGGAGTCACTGACAGGGATTCACATCCACACCCAGAGAGACACGACTGCTCCCCAGGCACCTCTTACAGCCCCTGTCATGCTGCACTGCTCCATCCTATCCTTCTCTCTCTGCACATACACCTCATACACCCAGAAGCAGAAAAGCCCCTGGGGATTCCCCAGCAATGTGCAACTTCCAGAGGGCACAATTAGGCTGCAGGGCCATGTCATTTAACTCTTTGCTTTCCAGTTTGCCGAAGTCTGAATTTTGCTCTGTCTATGCTGTGGAGTGAGACAGAAGGCATTTTTTTTAGTTAATAAAGCACTGTTTGCCTCTCAGTGACTGTGTTAAATATTCAAGAGAATGACTTTATAGCAGGTATATTCATCAGTGTTTTTCAAGTCATCACTGCAGAACATGTGAAGAAAGTGAAATATCACATTCATAACTCTGACACATTCATTACCCCATGAGACTGATTTAAGTACTGCAATAATTTGATTACCGTGTATTTTCAGTGAAAATAGTTCCAGTAACTTGGTGCTTCTTATAAAAGTACTTCTAGTGTGTACTAGAATGAAGCAGCTATGTAGAGTTTGAGTGGTAAATACGTGTAAGAGAAAGCAATTATCTGTTTTCAGGTGTAATCTGCAAATAAAACAATAGACAAAACAACTGAAGAAAACAGGAATTAAAAATTCGTGGTGGAGAGCTGGAGCTCATATTGTATCACAGAAAAATACCTCAGTCTATCGTGTAACACAGTCAGTATTTTTAATGATCCTTCATGGAGCTGTGATGGCATATCTTGCACAAGGTACTTCAAGATCAATTAATAGTTAGGATGAAAGGGCCAAAAATCAGCGCTGCTGTCTTACCACCCTGAGGCTTTGAGTTCAGCAAAGAAACACAAACCTTGCCAGTAAACTTATCATCCAGGGCTTTGCAGCTGGCAGTCTGTGGAAAGCTTGATTTAAAAGCTAAGTCTCAAGGTGTGCTTCAAGCTCCCAGTAC